>NW_027625143.1:0-7360 GCF_034508935.2 Berghia stephanieae
ATGGGTGAGAAGATGTGATGATTTTGGGTTTTTTGATGATATGGATGAAATGAAAAGATGATGAAAGAAGATGAATTTTAAGATGGTTTGATGTTTAAGAAAAAATGATTATGAGTGGGGTGATGATGGGTGAATTTTAAAAAGGGGTGGAGAGAGAGAGATGATGATGGAAAGATGATGAAAGAAGATGATGAAAGATGGAAAGAAAATGATGATTATGAGTGATATGAGGGTTGATGATGAGATGATTAATGAATGATTTTAATGAAAGGGTGAGAAGAGATAAAGACGAACGACACGAGAAAGATGAGATGAAAGAAAAATGATGAAGAATTATGATGAAAATGGTGAATGAAGGGGAAAATGAGATTTTTGATGATGATGAAGAAAAAGATGATAGATTATGGGTGAGAGAGATGAAATGAGGACGAGGGATGAAAAGATGGAAAGAAATGAAAGGGAGATGAAGGGGTTTATAAAATATGATGGGAAATGATGATGATGATGATGTAGTGAAGGGGATTTAAGGGGGTGAAGAAAAGATGAGATTTATGATGAGAGGGGGGAGATGGGAGAAAAATGTTGGGTGGGTGAGAAAAATGATGATGAAGATGAAGATGATGATGATGGTTGGGGGTGAAAAATGATGATTAAGGGATGATTATAGGATGGTAGAAGATGGGATGAAGGGGAGTGAAGAAGAATGATGGGGGAAGACGCACTGGGTGTTTTAGAAGATTGAAGAGAGTGAGTGTGGGTTAGAGATGAAATTTATGTGAGATGATTTGGGTTGGAGAAAAGAAAAATACGAGGGAAGGGGTGACGCGACGCCCCATTGATGGATAGATGAAAGGGTGTGAAGAAGATTATGATGGGGGAAAAATGATAAAGAATGTGAGGGGAGTTTGGGGGGGAAAGGGGTTTTGATGTGATGATGATGAAGATGATAGAAAGGAAGGGGTTTAGAAATGACGGATGGGTGATGATGAAAGATGAATGATTTATGATGATGAGATATGAAGGGATGATGAAAATGATGATGATAAAAGGGAAAGATGATGATGATGATGAATGGGTGATGGATTTATGATGAGATATGATGATGACGACGACGTGATGACGATGATGTGATGAGATGGTAAAGATATATTCAACAGGGTTGTTTAAAAACCAATTTCGGGCCTTTTTTCCCACCAACGAAATTTTTGTGGGTTTGTCACTTTTTTCATTGTTACGGGTAGATGTCACTCTTTAAAAAAACTATTCTCTCTCTCCTCTCTCTTTTCCCTTCTCCCCTCCTCTTTCCTTTCTTCTCCTCTCTCTCTTTCTCTCTCTTCTCTTGTCTTACTTACTATACTAATATATTTACACTACTTATACTACAACTAAACTACACTATACTACTACTTACTAACAACACACAACATACTACTACTACTACTTTTATTATTATTATTTTATTATTATTTTATTTTTATTATTAATTATTTTTATTATTATTATTATTTTTTTATTATTATTATTATTATTATTTTATTTTTAAAATTTTTATTATTATTATTATTATTATTATTATTTATTACTATAATTTTTATTATTTTTATTTTATTATTTTATTTTTATTATTATTATTATTATTATTATTATTATTATCATCATGTTTATTATTGTTTTTCCTCATCATCATCATCCCAACATCATCATCAATCATCATCATCATCATCAAACCATCACATCTCTCATCCATTATTATTATTAAAATTATTATTATTATTTTATTATTATTATTATTATTTTTAATTATTTTTATTTTTATTATTATTTATTTTTATTATTATTTTTATTATTATTATTATTATTATTATTATTATTTTTATTATTATTATTATTATTAATATTATTATTATTATTATTTTATTTTATTATTATTTATTATTATTATTATTTTAAATTATTATCAGATGATAAAAGATGATGATGATGATGATGATGAGGGATATGATTATGGATGATGATGATGATGTAGATTTATTATTATTATTATTTTATTATTATTTTTATTATTATTTTTATTATTATTATATTATTTTTTTTATTTTTATTATTATTATTATTATATTTTTATTATTATTATTATTATTATTATTATTATTATTATTATTATTTTTTATTATTAATATTTTATTATTATTACCTTTTTATTATCTTCATAATTATTTTAATTGGACTCAAATTTTGTTTTCCCTTTGGGGCCAATCATTGCTGTCTATTGTGCTATTTCCTGTACAAGAACAATCAAAACAAATAGTACCGTTATGCTGTGGAGAGGGGGCACATAAAAGGGGGAAAGGGAGACAACCAATTATTTTAATACAGGAACGAAACACCCCCGGGGAAGAAAGGGAGAAAATTGTTTATATAGAAGGATTATCGAACACATCCAGAAAAAGGGGAGGCACCTGAATTTTTTTAAACGTATTCGGACTCACCCAATGGGAAAAAGGGAGACAACTGAAGTATTAATCCACGGTTAGGGAACGCATTCAAGGGTAAAGGGGGAATGGATCTTTTCAATGCGGGATTAAGGAATACACCAAGGGAAAGGGAGACGACTGAAATATATTCATACAGTTTTGGGGAATACCCCCAGGGAGACAACTGTATTATTTTAATACGGGTTTACAGAACACATCAAGGAGAATGGAAAAAAAAAATAATAACCTTAATAAAATATAACAGAAAAAACCCCAAAACAAAAGGAAATAACTGTATTTTAAAATACGGATAAAAGTCATAGTGTGTCCCACCGAACCCACGTTAAGTCATAACCGATACGAAACCCAATACGACCATTATTTGTTTTTGCCCCCAAGCGAGTTGCGTTATGTGCTCGGGAAACAAAGGGATTCCTTGGTTGAAAAAATTTAATAAACTCACGTTTTTTTTTTCCCTTTTGTCGCCAAAGACGGGCATTTTGACGCATTTTTTAGCAGTGTCAGGCATAATTTAACAAGGCTAAGGACCCCCCGTGTAAAGTCGGAGTGAACTTGACAAAAAAATTGGTTAAATACAAATAAATACCAAATTATAAATTTAATTTTTTGTTTTTTTTGTAAGAAACAAGAGTTTCTAAAAGGGGCTAGAACAGCGGATGGGGGAAGACTGTAACTTCTTTTTAAACCCAAAGTCCCCCCGACGCCCAAACCGGGTCAGGGATGAGTGAGGGTGGGTAAGAAACAGTTTTGCCTCCCATGAAAAAAAATGTTTTTTATCAAAATTTAGTGGACTTCATCCCTTATCGCTTTGGGTTTTAAAAGGGTCCAGGGATTAGTCACTTAACAGCGCATAGTTTTCCTTGGAATAGGCTTTTTGGTTCATTATCAAACATAGCGCGGGTTAAATGAGTACCTGCCGTTAACAACATTTCAGTGGGGAAAAAAAATATAATTGGTAATAATATTCCCTGGCCCCGGGCACGCGTGGTCTGCATGTTAAAAATTGTTGCTGCAAATTAAGAAATTAACTCTCTTTTACCACCATTTTCGGGATTTTCCCCAAAACTTCACGTCCAACAAACTAACTAAAACGATAAATATTTTTTAAAAATCAAAACATTACTCTAAATGCGGGGTATGTGGTTTATGGCATGACCTCCTTTCGGATGGGAAAGGGCCTGGGTTTTGGGCCCCGATTCGGCGCATAGTTAGTCCTTTGGGAAAACTCTTTTTCACATTCTCTCACCACACTCAGGGGTAAAATGAGTACCTGCCGTTTAAAAGCATTGTCTTTGCCGAAAAAAAATTTTAATACGCCAACAGGCGTCAGTCCCCCTCCCCTTTCTTAAATGTTTCGTTTACCAGGGACCCCCTTTTAAAGCGCTTTAGCACATTTTTGGGTTTTTCCCATATAAAGCTCTTTTTTTTTCTTTTTTTTTAAAATAAGTTCTTGCGAAACATAAATTTTTTTTTAACAAAAAATGCACCTGCTTTTCTTTTAAAATTTTTTGGCGTCAAAAGAATTGAAATTTGAAAAATGTTTGGTTTTATCGTAACGAAGGGAAAGATTTCCTTTAGTTGGTAAGGGGAGGGGTTAAGGGCAGGCACTTTTGTAAGATAAAGAATGAACAAGTGTTATGAAAGGTGCCAAAAAAATAAGAGAGAAAAAAAATCAAGGGAAAAAAATCCCAAAAATCATCAACCTCGCCGGGGGTCGAACCTCAGACCTTTTGATTTAAAGGAGCACCGGACCGGTAGTCAAAGGGGCTAAGGTTTTTTCCCCCCGGGGGAGGTCGAATGAAAATTTTTTTTGGTGGTTTTTTTTTTTGTATTTTTTTTTCTTTCTTTCTTGCTTTATTTTGTACTTTTCTACACCTTGTTCAGAATTATTCTAAACGCTATTAAAGGCCAATTCTCATTTTTACAAATGAGTAGAATGAAAGAATAAAATAAATAGATTTTCCCAAAAACTCAAAAATTCGCCAAGAGGGATCGAACCGGACTTTCGATCCGAAAGCGATGTCCCTACCACATAGCAGATGAGTTTTTATCTTAAAAAAAAAAATTCTTTTACAACAACATCGATGAGGGTCGTGACAAATAATTGGGATTAACCAGACCTGTAAAAAAAAAAATACTTGGGATGAGCGTATTTTCCATTCCAACAATGAAACAATACCAAATTTTTTGTGTTCACAAAACCTGTATATAGATACACGTGGGGCTATTTTGTTTAATTTAATTAAATTTTTTTTTCCAAAATTACAAAAAATCAAGGGCTTGCATTTTGGGGATCAACCAAAAGTACAAAGAAAGTGCAAATAATTACAACAACAACAAAAAGAGCTTTTATATTGCGCAATATCCACTTAATGTGCTCAAAACGCTTTTCAAGGGATCCCTGCCAACAGCAAAACAACATGTGAACGAAACTGACGCCTGTTTGGCGATATTACAAATTTTTTCCCACAGAGAAAAAGTTGTTGCGGGGCCAGGTACTTATTTTACATCTTTATAGGGAAAATGTTTAATAAAAGAATTTTCCAAGAAGCAACTATGCGCCGAGGGAGGGCCCGGGCCCGGGGCCTTCCACCGAAAGCGAGTTATCCACTAGCCACGACTAGCCGCACGATGTGGGAACGATTTCCTTACAACCCAAATTTGGGATCGAGGCCGGACAATCGTTTGGACAAAACCCAAACCAACCTGTCAAATAGTGGCATTGGGTTTATGTAAATTTAAAGCGGGAAAGCCAAAAAACCGTTTTAAATTTTGAAATTCATTTATCCTTGATTTCACGAATGAAATTAACGCGACACAAGTTACACAAAAAATTCTACCCCCAACTAAAATAGAACGCTAAGAAATCAAGTTTATACCAATTTTAAATTTAAAAACAAAGATGACATTTAAAAATATTTTGTAAATTGATGGTCCTCGTATCAAACCCCTGAAGTCTCGATTTTTAGATTTTTACGAGGTGGATCTAAAAATTTTAAGTAAATTCGATTTTGCGCCCATGTTTATATTTTTAAATTTTTGGGGCACGCCTCATAAGATCACGTTCTGATCGGTAATTTATAGCCGACACAAAAGAACCCTTTGGACTTATAGTTTACGTCATTTTTTTTTTTAAAGGTTTGACACCGTCTAGTGATTTTTTTGAAAAAAAGAGCTCAAGAAACAAGTGATTTTCCCTGTTGACCATTTAAAAAAAACTCACATTTTGTTTTCTTTTGTGGCCCAAAAACTTGTCTTTTGCGTTAATTTTAGTCAGTGTGAGGCCCTGGCCTTCGTAAAGTTATGGCCGATCTGATAAAAAAAAGACGTCAAAAGCCAGTCTTTTGCCACAAAAGAAAACAAATCTTGATTGTGTTCAAAGAAAAACTTTTTCCTGAGAATCTAACGACAACTCCTGAGGTGCAAAAAACCAAAAAATACGTCAAACTGCCACCCTTTTGGGGTTTTATGTCAGGGTTTGATAGAATAAGTGACGGGGCACTCTGGACTTTGTTTTTGTTTTTTGCCATCCCCCCTTTATGAATTATTCTCACAAACTGTAAAAACCGACTATAAACGTTTTTAAGGTTTCACATGTTTTTGTGTTAGTTTTCCCTTTACTTTTCCGGGTGGGAATGTTTTGAACTTCTTAGCCAACGAACTATCTTAAAATAACGAGGTACAGTGTGAGCTTGGCCTTTGAAAATTTTATGAACTCCTTGGCTTATTAAAGAAAACTTATCAGGCATGCCCCAAACATTTAAAAAAAGACTCCCCAAAAATATAACCCTAGTCGGGTTTTGTGTCAGGCTATAAATTAAAAGGTTACGTTAAAAAAAACCCTTGCAAAAGCTCGTTCTTTTTCTAAATAGAAAAAAATTGTTTTTTTTTTGTCTTTTTTATTTTCCTCCACGTTTATGAGTAATTTCTCATAATCGTATTAACCAACTAAAAAATGGTCAAAGGTTTCCATATTTTTTTGTGTTGGTCGGGATAATTTTTTTCTTTTAATTTTCTTTCTTGCTTTTCTGGCACCTTCTACCATTGTTCGCTCTTTTTCTTACACTGGGCCCGTCCCCATGTCTCACAATGATAATTATTAATGTAAAAAAAGTTTTAAAGGTAGAGTCAATGTTGGAAGAAAATAAATAAGAAAATACCTTTTTGATATGAAATAATAAAGGTGAGGGCAGTTTAAGGTTATGATAAGATTAAAAAACATATAGTGTAGAATTTGACGTCCCAAAGGGCCTTGCTATTGCATTTTGCCTCCGACAGTTACGACCCATACTTACGAGCTGGGCTTTTCAATTGGTTGGGGCGTGTTCTATTAAACCCATGGGGGCCGGGCCTAGACCCCGCCCCGCCACCCCCAGGGGGGCTTCAGGGGAAAGGGAGGTGCACCCCGGAAAGGTCAATTTCCCTTACAGAGCAATTTAGCCGGTACGAGAGGAAACAGCAAACAGGTGCGTATTTATAGACCCCACACGGCGAAAGATACGGTCTGGTGCAGATTAATGCCAAACTTGCAAAGATCTAGGTGTAAAAAGACCTTTTAAAAAAAACTCTTTGATCTAGGGGGAAAAACAATTCCACGTGCGCTGGGGGGACGCTCGAGCAAATAAAGAAAATAGAAGAATGGGCTCCCCCAGGGTTCGTACTTGGCCAATGTTGTTTAAAAAGTTTACATTAGCCAAACACTTCCCCCCTGAGGCTGGGTACGCGGGCGACTGGGACCGTTAATCAGAGTTAATGGGACCCGTCTCGAGGCGTATTTCCGGGGGACGCACCAGACCCAAACCCCCAATTTTGACAAGTGTTACCTGAAGATGAACACTTTTAAAAACCCGGGGCCCCCGCATTCC
>NW_027625144.1:0-22236 GCF_034508935.2 Berghia stephanieae
TATTTGCCCTCTACGCCAATTTAATTCTACGCTGTGATTATCCCCAGACACCTGTCTGGGGATAACGAATTTTCATTATCCCCAGACGCATATTTGAAACTCCGCCCTTTTAAACAATTATCCACATTCCAGAATATGGAATGTTTCCAGATGCACATAGAAATCAGGAAAGTTAATAAAATATCTATAAAAACATAAAATTAACCAACATTAAAATCAGTTGTTACTACATATACACAATATGCGTCGACTTCAAAGTGGGTGTCATGGCCGAATGGTTTAGTCGTCTGCCCTGGAAGTTTGACCATAATCGACGTTGTGGGTTCGAATCCTGGTAACGTCACTTTTTTTTTTTTTTTTTTTTTTAATTCCGTCTTCTTTTTACAGAACGTTGAAAGGGATAGATGTCCCATCCATCCTCCCCCCACCTCTTTTTTTTTATTATTAAACTCTCTCTCTCTCTCTCTCTCTCTCTCTCTCTCTCTCTCTCTCTCTCTCTCTATCTATCTATCTATCTCTCTTTCTCTCTCGTTTTTTTTTTCTAGTTTCTAGCAAATATATTCGTCCCCACTCCGATCTCAAATAGTGTCTAAAAAGAATAAATAATTAAAATGCAAACAAACAGAAATATTCAGAGAGCGGCCAAATGGTCAGATAGAGGAGAAAAAAAACCAATAACTGTTTTAAAAATAAAAACAATTTAAGAAATTCATGCTCAGAAACGGAACATTTACATAAAGGTTTAGCAAACAAAAAAACTCTAAGGTTTAGGTCAAAATATAAAAAAAAAAAGAAAAAGAGAGATTTCCCTCGGAGCAGGGAATAGTGTTAACAACAACAATATAATAATAATAATAATAATAATAATAATAATAATAATAATAATAATAATAATAATAATAATAATAATAATAATAAAAATAATAGTAATAGTATGATAATAAGAGTATTAATAATAAAAATAATATAATTATTGATAATAATATAATAATGATTATGATGGTAATCGTAATAATAATAACATAACAATTATTATTATTATTATTATTATTATTTTTTATTATTATTATTATTATTATTATTATTATTATTATTATTATTATTATTTTTATTATTATTATTATCATTATTATTATTATTATTATCATTTGACCAAAAAACAAAACAAAAAAAAAAACAATAATAGATCTAGAGCAAATTTAAATAATGAAATAATATTATTGGAGAAATAAAAAATTCAACTGATTAAAAAAAACTCTTGCTCGGAACTCTGAACAAAAGTGAAAACAATGAAAATCAATTGGGAAGAAAGAAACAAAAAGAAAAAAAAAAAAGTGTGTGTGTGGGGGGGCGGTCGCGACAGGTTCGAATCTGTGCAGCTAAAAGGAGTAAAATGAAAGGTGGCCTAACCCACTGAGCTGTCTATCCACACCGCTATCGGAATATCTTAAATTCATATATGAGCTAAACATATTTCTACCATTTTTGCTTCCTTGTTTTGGTAGTTATTTTCATCTCTGATTCGAATAAAAATATGTTGTTAGATCTAGTTTTGTGGACGTGTGATACTAAATTGTATTGTCTTGTGCGAAGCAGACAGGAAAATAACAGGTGTCGGTTTTGGGCTTTGGGGCGAACACCACCATGGCCTAGAAATTCGTCCGCGAAATAAAAAATAATTCCCGGTCGTCCCAAAATTGTGGCCAGAATGAGCAAATTATAGAAACAAGAGATGACCAATAAAGTTAACAGGTAGGTAGGTAGTGAAAATTTAAATGGTTGGTGGACTATGAACAGATTTGATGATTAACAACTTTCTTCCTGGTTGAAAATAAAAAGTCGAATTGCCAGTTTGACGTTTTCAGATCAAAGTAACAAAAGAAATTTCATTGATCCATTTGCTTTAAAATAATTTTGTAAAAAGAGCTGGATTTGACATTTGATCACTATTTACTTTCATCTTGTGTTAAATATCACTTGATATATTAACTGTTTTGGGACACAACCACTAGTATTTTTTCCAGAATATTTGGTATTTTTCACGCCTAGTTTGGCATTTTGCATAAAATCTTACTGCCCACTTGCTACACATGCGTCTGGGGATAACCAATTTTTGTTATCCCCAGACAGGTGTCTGGGAATAATGACAGCCTTTAATTCTAACTCAAACTCTCTTCAGTAGGCACTTGCAAGAATTTTTCAAAATAGTGATATCGGTATTAATTTAGCGTAGAAAAATAAAGGGGAGTGAAACATTTACTAAATTGAAAAAATTATCGCTCTATCTCAACTAGTTAAAAAGTTATGACCTTTTATGTTGTGAAAAATCTCTATAGAAGCTTATAGGTGGCCACAGCGTAATACGCAACCGTTACTGCCCCCATTCCTCGCAGCGTAGTGAGCGAAATTTTCCACCAGGTTACCGGGCGTGTCAAAGGTCACATCCGGTAAGTCGACCGTGGCGCCAACCGCGAAGTCGTGGTCGTTTTGTTCGATTGTGAATTGTGACTCTCGGTTTCCGAGCATCAACAAACTTGCAGTTAAGCAATTGCAGACTGAGACCAACACATTTTTTACTCGCCAGGATTCTGTAAAGGTAAGAATTTGTCTTTTTTTTATTTGATCAAGGCTAGGACAGTGTGTACTCGACCGATGGCGATATGATGATGATGTGATTGTGGATAGAGATGAATGATGAATGAATGAATGTGTGTGGTCTGCATGCCAATGTGATCGTTATGGATTAATCCTTCGTTGATTTTACTTCTATTCTAATACTGTGTAGATCTAGTGTAACTGTAACAACTAGGCAGTTTTTAGTGAGCAGCAGCAGTGGAAGCTGTACCGGCGGTGACACAATTTTTAGAACTTTGGAGTGAAATGCCTCATGATCATGATAATGACTATGACGATGAATATAGATTAGATCTATATACTAGGTAGTCTCACTAAATTTTCAAAGTTGTCAAATGATTCTGAAAATAGTTTCATTGGATTCCTTGCACCAAAACAATCAAAATTCATATAGGTTTTATGATTGTGGCACTTATAGTTTTTGAGATATGGTCAAAAGAGTGACGGGAAACTGATACATATCACAAAGAGAAAAAATGGATCAAAAATTGTGTCCAAAACTGCACCTTTTACTTTTTATTTAAACAAGGGATCCGTTCAATAGAAAAGAAAATGTTTTTTGAAAAGCTCACATGTCTAGAAAACAAAAAGATAAAAATGCTAGAAGTTGTGGACTTTTCTATATAATTACTCATAACAGCTTTTAAAAAGAACAAAATACCAAACAAGGAATGTTTCGGGCTCAAAACCCTTCTTCAGCCAATTGCAAATAATATTTAATGTACCAAATGGATATCCATGGTTCATGGGTTTATCCCGGCTGCTATAGCATGAATAGACAAAAGCAATTGCTTGCTACCTTTTGGATAGGACGTTAGTCCATCACAAAGTACTTTCCACCAGATCTAACAGACCCGGCTACCCATTCACAGCTGGGTAGTCAAAGGGATCAGAAAAATATCTCGATTGCACCCAGGACCAATCTCAGTCCCTTTGCATGTAAAGTGAGTACTCTACCAACTGCAAAGTCAAAAAATAAAATACTAAACACAGTATGTTTCGACTTCAAATCCCTTCTTCAGCAAATAACAATAATAATAATAATAATACTTTTCTTTTACTTCTAATGTACAAAAATGAATATAGCAACCTCGAAGAAGAATAAAATACCAAACACGGAACGTTTCGGGCTCAACCCCCTTCTTTAGCAAATAACAATAATGATACTTTTTTTTTCCTTCTAATGTACAATTACTGAATATAACAACCTCAAAGAAGAATTAAATACCAAATATAGAATGTTTCGGCTCAAATCCCTTCTTCAGCCCATAACAATAATAATACTTTTTTTTTCCTTCTAATGTACAATGCTGAATATAACAACCTCAAAGAAGAATAAAATACCAAATATGGAATGTTTCGGGCTCAAATCCCTTCTTCAGCCAATAACAATAATAATACGTTTTTTTTTCTTCTACAGTACAATGCTGAATATAACAACCTCAAAGAAGAATAAAATACCAAATACGGAATGTTTCGGGCTCAAATCCCTTCTTCAGCCAATAACAATAATAATACGTTTTTTTTCTTCTAAAGTACAATGCTGAATATAACAACCTCAAAGAGGAATAAAATACCAAATACGGAATGTTTCAGTCTCAAATTCCATCTTCAGTCAATAACAATAATAATACGTTTTTTTTTCTTCTAAAGTACAATGCTGAATATAACAACCTCAAAGAAGAATAAAATACCAAATACGGAATGTTTCGGGCTCAAATCCCTTCTTCAGCCAATAACAATAATAATACTTTTTTTCCTTCTAATGTACAATAATGAATATAACAACCTCAAAGAAGAATAAAATACCAAATACGGAACGTTTCGGACTCAAATCCCTTCTTCAGCCAATAACAGTAATACTTATTTTTCTTGTTTAGTACAAAAATGAATATAATAAGTTCAAAAAAGAACAAAATACCAAAAACAGAACGTTTTGGGCTCAAACCTCTTCAGCGAATAACAAATATAATACATTTTATTAATGTCGAAACCAGAAAGCTCTTGAATTTTCAGAATGGTTTCAGGATACTTCTTTTGCACTCATTGAAAAACAAATGCTCCATCTGGTGAGGCATGTCTGGATCAAATGAGTAGTTTGCCACTAATGACCACACCTGACTGGCTGTCTTGGACACCATGCCTTAACTGGTCTGTGGGGAGAAAAAGAGATTTATTAATTTAAAAAATTAGCTTTGTTCTATTGATTTTATTCTCTAAATATATCTTTGAATTACTTTAACAGAACAAATAAAATAAATGTAATGCTTCAAAATAGACTTTTACATTAACTAAAAAACTAAATAAGAATTTTACAAATTCATTTGTTTTTAAAACCGTGCAATTTTACATTCATTTCACACCTTAAATAGATGGTTATACCTTTCCTCACAAATATACACATAATCTGAACACTGCGTGGAATCAGCGCTATTTCAGTTGGAACTCCCAAGGGACCAATAACCCTTCCTGCTCGCTACCTGCATGAGGTCATTGGAGTTAAACTGGTATCAGCAGTGCCGTGTCCAATGGGGCAATTATGGATATTTATGGTCTTATAATATGTCTGTATAGCGGGAAAACAATAACAGACTCTTTCACTTCATTATTTTGATTTGAAAAATCAGTTGTCTTTCTAAATATCAGTGAAAATTTGACATTCTTGTGGTTAATAGTTTTCTTTGAATATCACAAATTGTTGATCTAATTTTAAGTGCTTGTAAATTATGGTGCACTTAAATAAAAAATTTGTTATTCAAAACTCAGCGGCAGTATCTCAAGAATTTTAATAAATATCAAAAGTACATATATGCATCTATGTTTCTGTGCAATATTATCATATTGGCAGTTGATTTTCTTGATTTATTCATGGTTTTTTAAGTTCTGTATATTATTTTTACCAATTCCGTTCCTCTCAAACAGTTGTGTTGATCATAACAGTAAATTGATATGATTGTGGTAAAATAACTCAGAAAGATAATATTTTATTGACCAGTAAAGACTAAAAACTAATATTGTGTATGATGTCAATATCTCAATTTACTATCAATCTGCCTATAAAGTATGACTTCTTTACAAGAAAAAATCAATCACCCAAAAAGGTTACTGGACATGCTACAAATATTGAAGTATCAATCATCAATTACAACTAACACTAAGCACTGGTACTGTTAAATTAAATGATTTGGTCAAACAGACGGACATAGTATGTGGACAAAAGAGGATTCAAAAGTATGAGGGCATATAGTTTATTCCAAGTAGTAACCTTTTTCTCCTTATTGACCAACTACATTCAAAACGAACACACTGTCCATATAGTTTATATAGAATCATCTCCTTTCCTCCAAGAATACACATTTAGTCATTGTCTTATAAAGTCATCTGATATACCATTGAACTCCAGTCAGTCAAATTTAGAGATAAAACAATTGAATAACAACCAGAGTCAAATCAGTATAACACCACAGGCATACCACAGCAAGATCATTTAATTTTTGGGAAATCACTGCCATATATATCTGGACGCTTCAGTCTATAAAAAGTTAACACATTCACTTGTGCACAAAAGGAGAACTTGTACTTACATTATATTATTCAACATGCAAGAATACCCTAAACATTGACACCTATATGACACTATAAAGTCGGCATTTCCTGAGACAACCACACAAAAGCAGTACCGTATACATTTTCAAACTATAATTTTGACTTGAATCGTAAGGGATTTAAGTATAGAAAAAAGTTATCAAGCCATTAAAAAGTTGACTTTCAAATGTGCCCAAAACTCATAATATTTAAATCAGTTAAATGCTTAAAAAATAATATTAGTATTATTTTCGTTTCATGGTTTATATTTTATTCCTAAACTGATATTTGGACATAATTCATATTTGGACATAATTCATGGCATGGAGTACTATGGGAGAGAAAATAAGGATCTCACCAAGTCATGCCAAATAAGAAATTTACAATAAAAAATTCATATCTTTTAAGGTTTTACTGCCCGGACAACAAAACTTGGCATGTGTCAAAATCATCATTTTGATTTTATAATGATGCTTGTTTCAATCATTTTCTGCCGCTGGGAATTAAATTATTAACATGCAAATTACAACAAATTAATTTCATTGATAGCTCAAAAACCACTAAATTGACACCTCTCTTATGAGCAGCCTTAAGAGGATAAATTATTATCAACCATGGCATATGATGAAAGAAACCTTTGCTTTGCTTGTGGTGAGGGAACAATTTTCATATTTGTGTTAGCAACTGAGCAATACCATAAAATATTGCAACAATTAATTACCATCAGCGGCATCACAGATTCCTACTGACCGCTACCTGTTCCACCCATGGACTGACCCCACTAATGGGGTCAGGTTGACCTAGCACTGAAATAACGCTCAGAGGGGAAAATGCCACGCAGTGTGAAGTCTATTTATGATATTTACCCTTATTTCAATTTTTTTTTAAATTCTGAAGACCATATACATTTACTTTTACTTCTGTTGCTTTGTGATATTGTTGCAAATATTTATTTGATTTTTATCATGCACCATACGTCTGTACAAATACTTTCCAAACAGATGAAACTTATCATTATTATTATTATTATTATTATTATTATTATTATTATTATTATTATTATAATTATTATTATTATTATATTGTGCATCTCTAGAGGATTTTAAGATAAAGCGCCTCATGAATAACGATAAGATCCTGTCACTGGTACAGGGGTAATCAATGGGTAATGCTTTTAACATGGATTGTGTAAGTTTGTGGGGCTGATCATTTCTTTAAAAAATCTTCATGAATGCGCTTGACTTTTCTTTTTTTTTAAATATTTTAAAATTATATTTTAATTTTGAGACAACTCACCTCATGATTCTAATGCTTTATATACAAGGAGTTTGATGTAGCCCTTGTTGACGATATCAAACACACCTGAAAGATAACAAAGCCAAACAACTGTTAAGTAGCACTTTTTATAAATCACAAATGTTAACTCCACAACCAAGTATAAAGGATGCAACAAGACCTTGCTGATTCATGGAGGGGGGGGGGGGGGGGGGGGGGGGTGTCAGTTGGAGGGGGGGGGGGGGGGGGGGGGGGGGGGGGGGGGGGTGAGTACGTAAAAAGAAAAGATAGAAAAACCTAGCTTTTGCTAACATCATAATGATTGGAATTGTCATTTTAGTTTTCCATTCAAATGAATTCTGATAGCTCAGCAACACATTTGATAGTTCAAAAAAAAAGGTGGATCATGTAGCACCAATCCTAAAAGGCTTTCAGCAGAGTACAAATTTTGTGTAATCTGCTACAAAAGCAATGCTCAAACTGCTTGTTCACCTGATTTTGTAATTTTACAACGGTGGTTCACACTCTTTGCTAATATTTTATAGAAGCTTGTGTGTTGTGAATGAAATATGTGCAGAATTTTGGGAGGTTCCATGCAGAAAACTACTATACCAGGGCAGTTAGAGACACTTGCAGATAGAGCAAAAATCTAAAACTAACAATGCAATATATTTTTTTCCCTTGGGAATTGAAGATGAGTATAACCTTTAGAGCCACTGAGACCATGGAGCCCGAGTTTATCCCAATATCTATAGCTTGAAACAGACAATGGCAATTTCTTGCTACCCTCTGGATAGAACGCTAGTTATCGCAAACTGATTTCCACCAGATCGGACCCAGTGACCCAATATCTGGGGAGTAGATAAGGACGTCATAAAAAAATCTCGAGTGCACCTGGGGTCATCCCGTTACTTTTGCTGAACTATCAGAACCCCCAAGATGAGTATGAGATACCAATGGATTTTAAGAAAGGGGATGGGTGTATAAATTAAAGTATCCTACCTTCACTATCCAATCAAAGATAGAACAGTTACCTGCAGGTAGAATCTACAGACTTAACCCTCAACCAAACTGTATGAAAAACAATTAAGATGTGTTCAAAAGAGGGTGTAATTAACTAAAATATCCTACCTTCAATGACAGTGCCAAATCGAGTTAATGCCCAGGATTGCAGCAAATTCCACAACAATAATCTCTTAGTAGACCCACACACCAAACAAACTGTATGAAAAACAAATAAGATGGTGTGTTCAAAAGAAGAAATAAAGATTAAATGTGTATAATTTGATATATTTTTAAAGACAGAAAACAAGACTGACAGATAAAGCAAAAAAAAAAAAATAAATAAAAGATGCAATTTTATCCCTCCCCCCCCCCCCCCCCCCCCCCCCCCCCCCCCCCCCCCCCCCCCCCCCCCCCCCCCCCCCCCCCCCCTCTCAGAAATAGAAAATGGATATGGAAGACCAATAAAGATTAAGAATAGGAGGGGGAGGGGGTGTTATTATCTAAAATATCATATCTTCAATGACAATGCCAAATCGAGTTAATGCCCAGGATTGCAGCAAATTCCACAACAATAATCTACTTAGTAGACCCACAAACCAAACAAACTGTTTGAAAAACAATGAAGATAGGATAGTGTGTTCAAATAAAGGAAAAATTACTGGGATGTTGCTTGAAAAGCACAATTGATAGTTCATAATCAGAAGTTTTATCATGTAAAGCCAATCCGTGAAAGGCCTTCACTGGCTACTGTCAACAAAATAAGTCTATAACTATCAATGACAAAACTCAAACTGCCATTCACTGATTAGAAATTAGACAATGATGTCTGATCTCCATGGGTCACACCTAATGCTGGTATTTTGTGCTATCACCTTGAGTCTCAGAATATAAATAAAGATTGAATATGTATTATATGATATATTTTAAAGGCAGAAAACAAGACTGACAGATAAAGCAAAAAAAAAAAAAAAAAAAAAAAAAAAAAATATAAAAAATGCAATTTATCCACCCCCCCCCCCCCCCCCCCCCCCCCCCCCCCCCTCTTCAGAAATAGAAGATGGCTATGAAAGACCAATAAAGATTAAGTATAGGAGGAGGTGGGAGGGGGTGTTATTAACTAAAATATCCTACCTTCAGTGACAGTGCCAAATCGAGTTAATGCCCAGGATTGCAGCAAATTCCACAACAATAATCTCTTAGTAGACCCACACACCAAACAAACTGTTTGAAAAACAAATAAGACGGTCTGTTATTTTGATTTGATTTATTTTAGAGACAGAAAACAAGACTGACAGATAAAGGAAAAAGAAAAATAATATAAAATTTGCAATTTATTCCCCCCCCCCCCCCCCCCTCTCAGAGATAGAAGATGGCTATGAAAGGCCAATAAAGTTTAAGAATAGGAGGAGGGGGGGGGGGAGTGGTTATTAATTAAAATATCCTACCTTCAATGCCCCATCGAGTTAATGCACAGGAATGCAGCAAATTCCACAACAAGAATTTACTTAGTCGATTCACACATGTAACAAACTGTACTGTATGGAAAACAATTAAAGATGAGGTAAACAAAACAGAAAAAGAAAGAAAATGCTGGAAAAAATATTGTCTTCCTTTAGAACAATTATTAGTGACAAATCTCATTTTTCTGAATGCAATACTTGCTAAATGGAAAAGTACAAAAATAACGTTTAAATTTCACTGAAACTTCATACACACACTGTTCAAATATTACACAAACGGAAAATTATCACTTCATAGATGTGAATTAAGAAATATTATAAAATAAAACCAAAAAAAAATTGTCCCTTACTTCCATTAATTTCACTACATTTTTAGAGGTGGAATAAAATAAATTACTGGAGGGCACATAAAAAATTTCAGGGTCGGTCAATTCAATTGAAACCTCGCACACACACTGTTCAAATGTTACACAAACGGAAAATTATCACTTCATAGATGTGAATTAAGAAATATTATAAATAAAACCAAAAAAAAATTGTCCCTTACTTCCATTAATTTCACTACATTTTTAGAGGTGGAATAAAATAAATTACTGGAGGGCACATAAAAAATTTCAGGGTCGGTCAATTCAATTGAAACCTCGTACACACACTGTTCAAATATTACACAAACGGAAAATTATCACTTCATAGATGTGAATTAAGAAATATTATGAAATAAAACCAAAATAAATTGTCCCTTACTTCCATTAATTTCACTACATTTTTAGAGCTGGAATAAAATAAATTACTAGGGGGCACATAAAAAATTTCAGGGTCGGTCAATTCAATTGAAACCTCGCACACACACTGTTCAAATATTACACAAACGGAAAATGATCACTTCATAGATGTGAATTAAGAAATATTATGAAATAAAACCAAAATAAATTGTCCCTTACTTCCATTAATTTCACTACATTTTTAGAGCTGGAATAAAATAAATTACTAGGGGGCACATAAAAAAATTCAGGGTCGGCCAATTCAATTGTAACCTCGTACACAGACTGTTCAAATGTTACACAAACGGAAAATGATCACTTCATAGATGTGAATTAAGAAATATTATTACATTAGTAAATAAAACAAAAAAATCGTCCCTCAGTTCCATTAATTTCATTACATTTTTAGAGCTGGAATAGAAAAAAAATACGAGGACACATAAAAAATTTCAGGGTAGGCCAATTCGATTGAAACCTC
Source organism: Berghia stephanieae (assembly GCF_034508935.2). Classification (NCBI taxonomy): domain Eukaryota; kingdom Metazoa; phylum Mollusca; class Gastropoda; order Nudibranchia; family Aeolidiidae; genus Berghia; species Berghia stephanieae. The sequence goes on from NW_027625144.1 coordinate 11,199, forward strand.
GCATACACACTGTTCAAATGTTAAAGAAACGGAAAATTTTCACTTTTTAGATGTGAATTAAGAAATATTATTAGATAATTAAATAAAACCAAAAAAAATGTCTCTTACCTCCATCAATTTTCATGAGGCTTTTAGAGCTCGAACAAAAAAATTTGTACGATATCGAATTCTCCGCCGATTCCCTCGATTGAAATAGCAGACAGAAACATTGTTGGGGCAACGGGTGACCCGGATGTTGAGGCCATAGTGGTTTCGCGAAAGACAAAAAATGGCGAAAATCAAGAGCTCCGCGTCTGCTTTCATTGGCTTTCATTTTGATTCAATGACAGCGTCCATAACGATGGTCAGCTTCCGGCATATTTCCGGGTTCAATTTTCGCTGCACGACCTCTCACGTTCAGTGAATGAGAGTTTCAAAATAGTGAGACTACCTATATATACAGTATTGTCCAATAATGAGAAACGATATTATCATCATTAGTACTATTACTTTTTTTTTTTCAATTTATTTATTTATTTATTATTATTATTAATTATTATTATTATTATTATTATTATTATTATTATTATTATTATTATTATTATTATTTATTATTATTATTATTATTATTATTATTATTATTATTATTATTATTAACTTAAGCAATGACATTGGTATGTGCCATTTTCACTGCAGAGAATTTAATTTTTTTTTTTTTTCATCGACAGCTAACATGAAAGAATTCAGTTGACCATACTGGTTTTCTGACAATCAAGAAAGATAGTTGGCTCAAGTGTGTTGTGGCAATCTTATCAATCAGCAAACCATCATCTTTGCCAGCAGAGCAGAGTATCTGCATGCACTTCTTGAAACTGGTTAGTAATGTTTTCAAATCTTCATGGCGCCTTTACATTTGTATTGGTGATAAATACAGTACACTCGAACACGGAAATTTCGAACAAGTCGGGACCATGACCATGCCTGTTTGTTCGAGATTTCCGTGTTTTCGAATTTTCCAAATTGAGTATTTTACAGAGGATTTGAATTTGAGGGAGGTAAATGTGGGTGGTCTTGATAAAATTCATATAATAATTATGATAGCGCTCCGTTATTATGAACTCTGTCGAGAGTCGATAGTGAGACTATTCAATTTCCTTTTCTCAGCCAGTTCGAGACAATCAATTCGTGGGTAAAAAATTCAACATCGCAAAGGAATGTCCACTTTGTTCGAGATTTTCATTTTGCCAATACTAACGAAATAGAGGGATTGAAACTGGGAATTTTACCAACTTTGAGATTTGCATGCTCAATGTAAATTCTCGTTTTTCTAAATGAAAATGACAAAGGATTATTTGAATTGAGTTACTACTGCATTTATTAACTTAATAGAGTTTGTTGTCAAGACTTTTGTCCTGTATGTAATGCGAACAAAATTTCAACTATGTTGGTGAGAACGATGACCATTTAAAGAAAAAATTGGTATGTCTTTGACAAATTCATTTTATGACAATGATTTTAATTATATAGCCATTTCCAAAAATTGCTACGTAATGAAATTTCTCTTTTTTATTTCCATTTTTCAAACCAGAGCAAGATCAATCCTCTTTGTGGAACTACAGAAAAAGCAGTGCAAACATGTGGTGTTGGTTTTTCCTGTATTGAGACGAAAGAAATTTTTTTTCTAGGAGTTTGCGAAAGCAAATTGCTCTTTATTTGGTGCTAGATCTATTTTCACCATTTAGCTGTTTTCTTGTTTAAAATAGATTTTATTTTGAAGTTCAAATTGATTAGATACTTCTCTCACAAGCGGCATTTAAAAAAATTGAAAAATAAGGGTAGTGCTTAAAATCATATTTTGCGAAATCATATTTTGAGAATTTTTGATAATTAGTTTTTGTGATTACAATTACGATGATGAATTCGTAAGGTATAAATCATATTTGACCACAAAATTAGAGTAAGGTAATATAAAAAATTTTCAGCATTTAATTTCTTAGGGAATGGGTTAGCGAATCATTTATACATTTTGTAGTCAAATCAGTCTCCACAATTTTCGTGTTTTCTTGTCCTATGATGGTCATTATTTTGAAAATTTTATGGATCAGCTTATGTCAAATTAGTGCTTTCTCAAATTTCCATTGTATGTCATTTTCTGATTTTCTAACAACCATAAAAATGTCATTTTCCTTTAGATTATTTTCAGATTTGTTCAGAATCTTTTTTATGATGTCTTTTGCATCATGATGGAAGCATTTTGGGGTAAATTAAAATTTAGAGGATTTTTTAATTTTAGAAATTATTTTTTTCCTGTCGACCTGCGCCACAATTACAGTCGAAATTTAAAAGATATTGTAAAGAATTTATTTTGTAGACTAGTGGTAAACTCTTCCATCATGATGTAGTTATTTATGTAATAAACATTGTGTGTAAATTTGAAAGAAATTTATATGCTTGTTTTTGGTGCATCTGATCAATGTTAGAAATTTTAGGGTTTTACAACTAATCTTAGTCTATAGGGTGTCCCTGTAAAATGTAAAAAAAAATAATTAAAGACTTGGTTTTTTTGGTGTTTATCTTCACATTATTAGTTTCTGAGATTAACTATAAAGCATATTTGACCACCAAATTATTTTTTTTTTTAATGAAAAATTGAGATCATTCAATATTTTTTTCTAAGCGATATGGGTTAGCGAATCAATTATTTTTCTAATTTCTTTCCAGAACTTGATCAATTTACATTTTCTTGTTCCATATTGATTATACTTTGGTATTTTGATGGACGTTATCTGCAAAATTAGCTTGTTTATCAAATTAAAGAAAGATTATGTTTTTTCTCAAAATTCCATTTTGCATCATTTCCTGATTTTCTGACATTCATATCTGGATTGTTTTCCAATAGTCTTCCAATTTGGTCAGAATCTTTCGTATGATGGGTTTTGCATCATGGTGGATTTGGTTTTGGGCTAGACTAAAATTTAGTGGTTTTATGAACTTTTAAATTGGATTAAATTGCCTGTCATTCTGTGCCAAATTTTCAATCGTAATCGAAGAACAATTCAATAAATAAATAAATTAAAATTTTCAAGTCTTGCTAAACCTTTACATCATGATGAAGCTATTGTCGGAGACAGTGTGTGCAAATTTGGAAGGTATTCGTTGGTTTTCGATGCATCACTGTAGAAAATTTGGGGGGGGGGGGTTTGGTCTGATTTTAGCCTATATTGTCTGTGTCATTGAAGACATTTAAACATATTGAGCTTTTTAAATACTGTAGTGCAATATCCACTAAATGTGCTCGAAGCACTTTACAAGGGGTCCCTGGTCAACAGCAATATTTAACATATAGGATAGGACATGACGCCTGTTATGCGATATTACAATTTTTCGGACAGAGACAACACCGTTAACGACCAGGTACTCATTTTACACCCGAGTACGGTGAGAGAATGTGAGTAAAGATCTGAAAGCGAGTGTCATACCATAAGACCACACAGCCACACATTTAAGTTTTTAGCTTTTTTTGTGTGTGTGTTTGTGTTAATCATTAAATTAGACCTCCTACCACCTAAAAATAATAGGGGAATACCAATATTGGCACTGCGAGATAAAAAATGGACTTTTGACTACAGGTTCTCCTTTACGGTGAAACATTTCCTAGCTCAGATGTTTTAAGCGGACTAGTGCGTTCCAATGTGGGATAAATTTTTTTTCATAATGCATGTAAATTGTATTCACTGCCATTGGTGACATATAATTTGACTGCTTAGTTCTGATCTCCAGTGCTATTACACACTGCACCCCTACCACCAGTGCGCATCTTTTAAATATCAAACCACCAACAAAGTTAGGAAAGAGAGGAAGACCAAAAGGTGTTGGAATTACTGTTTTAGGTTTACCGAAGAAAAGGAGGATTTAAAAAATAAATCTAGATTAGAAGATCCCCCAAGAGAGCTAAGCAGTGGGCCAACTGACTAGACAAGATGTCTTCGTTGTATCCGTTGGTTCCACAATGTTTGCATTCATTTGCCTGACAGTAATTCTTATGTTTGTAAATTTTGTGCATGTTCTTAAATAATCACCAGAAATGCATAAAGTTCTCATTTATGTAACACATTTCTTGGAGTATGTTATGCCCTACTTTCTTTACATGACTCTACTCTATCCCTTGTAACTATTTTGCTTTATCGGAAATTTCTTGTTGCAGCGCCGACTGCACACGCTTGTCTTTTTCAGAGTCACTGGAGAGTATGGCATAAGGTGCTGGGGGTTGTTTTTTTCTTTTGGGCTTTTTAGTTTTATATTTATTTGCTTACCAGTAGTCAGGTTTTTATTAAATTAATTAATCATGGTTTGATATTGAAGTTTATTCTTCCTCATTTTCCCAAGTCAAGGTGTACCTATGTGCTGAGGACTGCGTGGCTGCAGGGGTGTGCAGTTGCTAACGTGGAATGGGTGGGGGGGGGGGGGGGGGGGGGGAACTAAATCCCAAGTCAAGGTGTTTCGTCGTGCCTCTGATGTGTGTTTTTTTTTTTCTCAATTATGTTACTGATGAACAGTACATTGCAATGGTGATATTCTTATCATGAAATATTTGGCATGGGCGTTTGGTTTATGCCTTCAGTTTCGATGTCAATGTTTGTTCTATATTGAATTTGAATCTTTTATTACAATAATAAATTGTATTCCTTGCTGGTTGTGGCGGATATTGCAATCCTACTACATGTCTTGATTTTTTTATTCGTTTTACTTGTACCTACTTCATTACTATTAGCCACCTGTTTGTGTAATAAACCACTGAGTCCCTGCCACCTGTGCTATTGTTCCATCTCTCTCTCTTTCTCTCTCTTGGTCCCTACCACCAGTGCTATTATTATCAACTGAGTCAGTCCCTACCACCAGCCCTATAACCCACTGACTCCCTTCCACCAGTGCTATTAGCCACGGAGCCCCTTCCACCAGCCCTATTATTAGCCACTGTCCCTTCATCAGTGCTATTACCCACTGAGTCCCTACCATCAGTGCTATTAGCCACTGAGTCCCTACCATCAGTGCTACAGACCTGCCGTTCATACCGATTAATCGTATCATACCGATTTGCAAGACCTTTTCGTATTTACCGATTTCCCGATTTACTTGCCGATCGTACCGATTTCCCGATCTGCATGCCGATCGTACCGATTTCACCAAGTGACCAAGGGCCCGCAGCCCTCCACCCCTCTCTTTTACGTTTACTTTGTGCTTTAGGTTGCACGTTAAAATTTTCAAGTCTCGTGAACTTTGACCCGTCCCGCGATACCTCGATAGATCACATGACGTAGTGAGCCTCTTTGTGATGCCCTCACACAGATAGAAAACACACACGGCGCGTTATTTAGTTTTCATTTCCTTTGTGAAGCGACAGCGAGCTGTACTGGTAAACCACCGCGGTCCCTGGCTTCTGACTGTTACCAAGTGCCACCATCTTTAAATAAGTTAGTAGTCCGATTGCCAGATTGGCGTTGTGCGTGCCATTTTTGGGTGTTGGGGAAAAATAAGGGGGGGGGGGGGGGAGGAGGTTGTGACGCTTTGGTTAGTTTGAGTGACAAGCCACTGAGTCCCTACCATCAGTGCTATTACTATTACCCATTGAGTCCCTATCACCAGCCCTATTAGCCACTGAGTCCTACCATCAGTACTATACCATTGAGTCCATACCAGTGCTATTAGCCACATCCGGTAGCCCCTTACACCAGCCTATTATTAGCCAGTCCCTCATGTGCTATTACCATGAGTCCTACACAGTGCTATTAGCCACTGAGTCCCTACCACAGCCATTTACACTGACCTATTAACGATCTATCACGAGTTGCCAATGACCTTCTTGTATTATCACGAGTCCCTTTATTGCCGATCATGTCCATCCCATCTATGCACGAGTCCCTTCCACCAGTGACCATAGCCACGAGTCCCTACCATCTTGTTTATTAGTTCACTGCTTAGTCCTATCTATCAAGTTTAGCTTGTTTAGCCAATTATGACGTCCCTATCACTCAGTCACTATTAGCACGATCCCTACATCAGTGCATGTAGCCTTTTTGGAGTCCCTACACCAGTGTAATACACCACGGCCTCATCAGTTGTCATTTAGCCTTTGAGTCCTACAGCAGCGTATTACCACTGGCCCTACCACTGTTAGCCTGATGTCCAATCACACCTCTTTAAATGTTAGTAGTCCCTATCACAGCATTGGTTGTGCGTCCATTTTGGGTTTCGGGTCCCCATAATCAAGGGGGGCCGGCAGCGAGAGTTCCACGCTTTGAGTCTGAGTGCTATTAGCCACTGAGTCCCTACCATCAGTGCTATTACTATTACCATTGAGTCCCTATCACACCATGCCCTATTAGCCACTGAGTCCCTACCATCACCACTATTAGCCACTGAGTCCCTATCCAGTATTAGCCGAGTCCATCCAGTGCTATTAGTCACCTGAGTCCCTACCATCAGTGCTATTAGCCATGAGCCTCCACTGATTACCTCAGTGCTATTAGCCATTGAGTCCCTACCACAGTGCTATTAGCCACTGAGTCCCTATCATCATGCTATTAGCCACTGAGTCCCTATCATCAGTGCTATTAGTCACTGAGTCCCTATCATCAGTGCTGTTAGCCATGAGTCCCTACACCAGTGCTATTAGTCACTGAGTCCCTACATCAGTGCTATTAGCCATGAGTCCCTACCACAGTGCTATTAGCATGAGTCCCTACACCAGGCCTATTAGCCACTGAGTCCCTACCATCAGTGCTATTACCATTGAGTCCCTACACCATGCTATTAGCCCTATCTGAGTCCCTACCATCAGCCTATTACCATTGAGTCCTATCACCAGCCTATTAGCCACTGAGTCCCTACACCAGCCTATTATCCACGAGTCCCTACCACCAGTGCTATTAGCCATTGAGTCCCTACCACCAGTGCTATTACCCACTGAGTCCCTACCACCAGTGCTATTAGCCACTGAGTCCCTACCACCAGCCCTATTAGCCACTGAGTCCCTATCATCAGTGCTATTAGTCACTGAGTCCCTATCATCACAGTGCTGTTAGCCATGAGTCCCTATCATCAGTGCTATTAGTCACTGAGTCCCTATCATCAGTGCTGTTAGCCAAGAGTCCCTATCATCAGTGCTATTAGTCACTGAGTCCCTACCATCAGTGCTATTAGCCATTGAGTCCCTACCACCAGTGCTATTAGCCACTGAGTCCCTACCACCAGCCCTATTAGCCACTGAGTCCCCACCATCAGTGCTATTACTATTACCCATTGAGTCCCTATCACCAGCCCTATTAGCCACTGAGTCCCTACCATCAGTACTATTACCCATTGAGTCCCTATCACCAGCCCTATTAGCCACCGAGTCCCTATCACCAGTGCTATTAGTCACTGAGTCCCTACCACCAGTGCTATTATTAACCGAGTCCCTACCATCAGTGCTATTAGCCATTGAGTCCCTACCACCAGTGCTATTACCCACTGAGTCCCTACCACCAGTGCTATTAGCCACTGAGTCCCTACCACCAGCCCTATTAGCCACTGAGTCCCTATCATCAGTGCTGTTAGCCAATGAGTCCCTATCATCAGTGCTATTAGTCACTGAGTCCCTATCATCAGTGCTGTTAGCCATTGAGTCCCTACCACCAGTGCTATTAGTCACTGAGTCCCTACACCAGTGCTATTAGCCACTGAGTCCCTACCATCAGTGCTATTACCATTGAGTCCTATCACCAGCCCTATTAGCACTGAGTCCCTACCATCAGTGCTATTACCATTGAGTCCCTATCACCAGCCCTATTAGCCTCTTAGTCTGAGTCCCTACCATCAGTGCTATTAGCCATTGAGTCCCTATCACCAGTCCTATTACCACTGAGTCCCTACCACAGTGCTATTAGCCATGAGTCCCTCACCACCAGCCCTATTAGCCACCTGAGTCCCTATCACCAGTGCTATTAGCCACTGAGTCCCTACATCAGTGCTATTAGTCATGAGTCCCTATCACAGTGCTATTAGCCATTGAGTCCCTACCACCAGTGCTATTACCACTGAGTCCCTACCACCAGTGCCTATTAGCCACTGAGTCCCTATCATCAGTGCTATTAGTCGCTGAGTCCCTATCATCAGTGCTGTTAGCCAATGGGTCCCTATCATCAGTGCTATTAGTCACTGAGTCCCTATCATCAGTGCTGTTAGCCATTGAGTCCCTACCACCAGTGCTATTAGTCACTGAGTCCCTACCACCAGCCCTATTAGCCACTGAGTCCCTACCATCAGTGCTATTAACCACTGAGTCCCTACCATCAGTGCTATTACCCATTGAGTCCCTATCACCAGCCCTATTAGCCACTGAGTCCCTACCATCAGTGCTATTACCCATTGAGTCCCTATCACCAGCCCTATTAGCCACTGAGTCTGAGTCCCTACCATCAGTACTATTACCCATTGAGTCCCTATCACCAGCCCTTTAGCCACTGAGTCCCTACCATCAGTGCTATTACCCATTGAGTCCCTATCACCAGACCAGCCCTATCAGCCACCGAGTCCCTATCACCAGTGCTATTAGTCACTGAGTCCCTACCACCAGTGCTATTAGCCATTGTCCCTACCACCAGTGCTATTACCCACTGAGTCCCTACCACCAGTGCTATTAGCCACTGAGTCCCTACCACCAGCCCTATTAGCCACTGAGTCCCTATCATCAGTGCTATTAGTCACTGAGTCCCTATCATCAGTGCTGTTAGCCAATGAGTCCCTATCATCAGTGCTATTAGTCACTGAGTCCCTATCATCAGTGCTGTTAGTCATTGAGTCCCTATCATCAGTGCTATTAGTCACTGAGTCCCTATCATCAGTGCTATTAGCCATTGAGTCCCTACCACCAGTGCTATTAGCCACTGAGTCCCTACCACCAGCCCTATTAGCCACTGAGTCCCTATCATCAGTGCTATTAGTCACTGAGTCCCTATCATCAGTGCTATTAGTCACTGAGTCCCTATCATCAGTGCTGTTAGCCATTGAGTCCCTATCATCAGTGCTGTTAGCCACTGAGTCCCTATCATCAGTGCTGTTAGCCATTGAGTCCCTATCATCAGTGCTGTTAGCCACTGAGTCCCTATTATCAGTGCTGTTAGCCACTGAGTCCCTATCATCAGTGCTGTTAGCCACTGAGTCCCTTCCACCAGCGCTATTAGCCATCGGTTCCCAGCAACCAGTGCTATTATCAACCGAGTTCCTACCAACAGTGCTATTATCCACTAAGTCTCTCCCACAAATGCTTTTGTTTCTCTCTCTCTCTCTCTCTCTCTCTCTCTCTCTCTCTCTCTCTCTCTCTCTCTCTCTCTCTCTCTCTCTCTCTCTCTCTCTCTCTCTCTCTCTCTCTCTCTCTCTCTCTCTCTCTCTCTCTCTCTCTCTCTCTCTCTCTCTGTGTGTGTGTGTGTGTGTGTGTAAAAATACAGATCTGTCCATCTATTCCTTCCTTTCCAGTCATCAAAACTGGCCATTCATTTCCTTCACGAAGTTCCGGACACCGCACAAACACCTCTTCCCCAGCCCATTCTAATCCACATAGTTATCACATTACTACTACTACTACTACTACTACTACTACTACTACTACTACTACTACTACTACTACTACTACTACTACTACTATACTACTATTACTACTACTACTACTACTACTACTACTACTACTACTACTACTACTACCAATATCATTACTACTACTACTAGATACGATTTCTAACAAGTATCTCTTTTATTTTACTCATTTTTCGGCTTTCTATAAACTGACCTGCTCTTAATGTTCATGTGTGAAACAGCCTAGGGAATCTACTCACAACGTATGGTACACCACCGTTTCCTTTATACTTCAATCACCCAACAGTGCAGCGCTGCATTTGTCATATTTACACCACTTGTTTGTTTTGCCGACGAAGGATTTGAGCCCCAACGGTACATTGATTCTACTTTTTCCATCCAATATCTTTCATTTTTCACCATTTCGTTTGTATTTTTACATCGTCAGATAATACAATTACAATTGGAAGTAGTACTACGTAGCATTTAAAAAAAGTTATTGTAGTAGTAGTAGTAGTAGTAGTAGTAGTAGTAGTAGTAGTAGTAGTAGTAGTAGTAGTAGTAAGAGGAGGAGGAGGTTAATTGGCAGCATGCGGCGTTTGTGGGATTTAAACAATAATTTTGAACTCATAATCGAGAAACAAAACCGAGCCACAAAATACAAAAATCTGGATGCGAAACGGAAAATGGATTTATAACAGCCATCGGAAACTTCGTAACGTTTTACGCTCTACTCTACCTATCTACGCTGCAGCTACCATCTCGGCAAGTGGGTGGTAGCGTAATAAAATCTGGATGCGAAACGGAAAATGGATTTATAACAGCCATCGGAAACTTCGTAACGTTTTACGCTCTACCTATCTACGCTGCAGCTACCATCTCCGCAAGTTGGTGGTAGCGTAATAAAATCTGGATGCTAAACGGAAAATGGATTTATAACAGCCATCGGAAACTTCGTAACGTTTTACGCTCTACCTTTCTACGCTGCAGCTACCATCTCGACAAGTGGGTGGTAGCGTAATAAAATCTGGATGCGAAACGGAAAATGGATTTATAACAGCCATCGGAAACTTCGTAACGTTTTACGCCCTACCTTTCTACGCTGCAGCTACCATCTCGGCAAGTGGGTGGTAGCGTAATAAAATCTGGATGCGAAACGGAAAATGGATTTATAACAGCCATCGGAAACTTCGTAACGTTTTACGCTCTACTCTACCTATCTACGCTGCAGCTACCATCTCGGCAAGTGGGTGGTAGCGTAATACGCTGCACCTACTACCGTTTCTTTCCCACAACGTAACGCGCGATGTTTACCATCCCGTGGTCACCGTCGCGTAGCACGCAGTGTCTACCAGCGGCCTATAGGAAAATATGTGACCAAAACACAGCAACCCAATGGTGATAATCAAGTATAATTCGAAAACGGTTCGTTTACAACTTTTTGAAATTT
>NW_027625145.1:0-7360 GCF_034508935.2 Berghia stephanieae
CCCACAGTTGTGACATTTTGGGAGTAAAAATTATATAAATTAATATCTTGGAGGGCATTCAATCAGATTGTTAAATGCTAATAGATATAAACGTTACTGGTTATTTCCCTTTTAAATAAATTTGTGAAATGTAAATTCGATCCTTTAAAAAACAAAAATTTATTTTGATCTGATCCGGATTTTTTTTAAAAAAGTACTTAAAGCAAGTTTTTGTAATAGGGTAGGTTCAAATGAAGTAATACACACCATTAAAAAAAAATTTTAAAACTGAGCTTTTATAAGCGCAAAAACCACTACTGTGCTCAAAGAGCTTTACAAGGGTCCCTGGCCAATTGCAACATTTAACATGTGGGACGAGGCATGATGCCTGTTCGGCGATATTACAATTTTTTTGGGACAGAGACAAACGCTCTGAGTGATGTACCAAAGGTTTGGCGATGTGTATTTCTATATTTTACAACTGTGCTCGTGTATTTCTCCTTATCATAGTAAAAAAAAAATTTGTTGTGGGAATTTTAAAAAAATTATTTATGATCACTATCTTCTTTTTTTTTCTTCCCACTTATTTGGATGAGTTTGTCCCAAAGTTGCTGAGTATGATCCTTTTTTTTTTTCTCTCTGGGTAGGATTTTTCAGTCTTTTCCCACTACACCCTGATCTTGTGGGAGGTTAGTCACCTCTTTCTTATAATCACGAACGCGAAGGATATCGATACCAACATGATAATGAAAAAACATCTTAATTATTTACTTTTCTTGTCACCGGGCTTGACTCAGAGCGGGTATTTTCCCATTATTTTTGGAGCCAACACTTCCTGATTCACAACCAAAAACAAAAAACAAAATAGAAATGCTTTTATTTTGGCCCCTTGTTGTTTTATTTTTAAACATTGAATAATAGTTTTAAAGGAAATTGGAGGTATTGGTTGGAAATTTCCCCTGGGCCTTCTTTGGTCAGCCTGCAAAGGTACAATTTGTTCAGGTTTTTCTCAAAATATCAAAGGTATATAATAACTGTGTTTAAATGCTGTGGTTTTATTGCAAAAGGGGGTAGTAATGATATTTCAATCTGCTTGTAAATTTTTATTATGTTTTCTTTTTTGTTTTTTTTTTTCCATTCAAAAGCATTTAATTAAACTGGAGTTGTCATACGTAACCCGCGAAATAATGAGAATCGTATGATTTTAACACAAACGATGAACGAACGAGACAGAATTTCTTTGAAAGAGTAATTTAGACAAAATAAGATTCCCATGTTTCCACTAGGCACGAATGGCACCTTGTGTTTCCAGAACTCCTGTATTGAAGTTCTTTTCAAGTTCTAGCCCGCCACACAGCTCTTTGCTTCGCTTGCTATTGACAAAAAAAATATGTGGTTCCCAGCAGATTTTTTCCGGTTCCTTGGAGTCATTCCTCTTTGTGCCAATAGCTTATTTTGATATTTGACAATTTTCAATTCATTTTTTAAAATCTCCAATGTTACCGTAAACCGCTTCCATGGTTTTTGAAGGCGTTGTTTTCTTTTCATTCCCGGTCGTTTATTTTCTATTTTAAAAAGCACAGAGCGTGATAAATGTTTTATAGTAACAATCAAAATCTAGTCATTTTTAGATTTGGGCATTGTCAATTGCTTGGCCGTAACACCAGTGAAGCCTTGCTGTTTTGTTTCGGGGTTATCAGTACTTTGTCCTTGGTTGTTTTCTCACCACTCTTACCTTTTATTCGGCAATTAATAGGCATCGATTTCCAATTCTTATTTGATAAAGAAGTCCGGGACTACTTTAGTGTTCATTTCCCATGTCTTTTTTTTTTTTTTTTTTTTTTTTTGTTTGGTCTTGCCCCCCCCCTTCTCTCACCCTCTTATTACCTTTCTTATCTACCCCCCCCCCCCCCCCTCCCCATTGTCTTACTGTTTAAATTCTCTTTCTCTTCCTTCTCTCTTCTCTCTCTCGCTCTCTCTCTCTCTCTCTCTCTCTCTCTCTACTTCTTCTCTCTCTTCTTCTCTCTCCCCCCCCCTCTCTCTTTTTCTCTGTTCCCTCTTCATTATCCCCTTCTTTTCCTCCTCATCATATCTTCTCACATCCTCGCTTTTCTTCTCCTTTAAATTCGTCCCTCCTTTTCCTCTTTCTTATTTCATTCTTCAAAAATTTATCATATTCTTCATCTCCAAAATGAACGGTTTGAGATCTAAGTGCTGCTGCTTGTCGGAGACATTTCCCCGTGTCTGTATAATTGGTTAGGAATCATATTTTTACCGTTACGCACGCATTGGAGCCATTTAAATAATTGTTTTGGCTTTGCTACCCGTCTAAATCGATGTGATGTCCAGAAAACGTGGGTTTTGCTACGTCTGGGCTTCTTTCGCCTTTTGAACCGGGGAAAAAACAATTTTGTTTACGAAATAACGTTTTGTTCGTGCAACGTGATTTTGGGGGAAAATACCGAGTCTTTTAAAGGGGCCTTTTAATGTACCTTACTATCGACTATTTTTTTTGTTATTTTTTTTTTATGTTGGTTAACTGGTTATGGCAAACTGTTCAAGAGGAAATAAGGTTTTTAAAACGTATACTGCTGCATATAATGCATGTCTGTCAGCGGATTGACAAAAGTTTTGTGATCTAAATCCCCATTTTCGCCCCTCACACCCTGCCTCTTTAAATATGTTATATACTCTCTTTTTTCGGTAGTTGGTCGGAGAGAGAATAATGTAATAATTTAGATTAAATATTTGGTGTTTTTATGAATTGAACGAGTTCGTGTACAATTCGTTTACAAATCGATGTTTACTGTCGCTAAACAACCTCTCAAAATAACTTTACGATGTTGTAAAAATGTTTGGCCTGCATAGGATTGATACCCGACACTTTCAACTGTCCTAATGCGGCTGGGAGTGAACGTTGGAGAAGCAAATATTCATGGGTTCATTAGCATTGTTATGCGTCCCTAGTGGTGGCCAGCAAAATTCCCTTAGTCGAGATGGAAATGGCGGGGGCAAATAGTATTATGAGACTTTTGTTTGTTTGTTTAATTGTTTTGATATTTTCAACCTTCCAGCACCTGCTTGTCGCAAAAGGGGGAGAACATGGCGATTTCCATAATATATATGTCATTCTTGCTAAAGTGAAGCGCTGCTCCTGAACTGATAATTGAACATGCTCTGTTATCTTATTCTGTGTATGTCTACAGGTTAATGTATACTTTTTTTTTTTAAAAAAAAATGGGGGGGGAGGGGGGGGGGAGGGGGGGGGGGGGGGGGGGGGGGAGAAAAAGTGATATTATGTCCCCCATTTCATTTTTGCCCTAAAAATGTTCTGGATTTAAAAAAATGATATTTCAACTCTAAGGGTGTTAATCTCCCCCCCCCCCTCCTTTTCTCTCTCTCTCTCTCTCTCTCTCTCTCTCTCTCTCTCTCTCCTCTCTCTCTCTCTCTCCCCTCTCTCTCCCTCCCTTCCCCCCCCCCCCCCCTTTTTTTTTTTTTTAAAAAAAAAATCTTTGAAACGTACAAGAGTATTGGCCTAACATTTTGTTCCTGACGGCGGAAATTCTGCATCAACTGGACTTTCAACTTTTATGAAGTCAGCGCGGAAGCAAAGAAGATCAACAATTGTCCTTTTAAATAATGAGAATTTAGAATGCCACTTTCCCTCCTAAAACACTTTACTCACCCGCTCACTCATCAACTCATTCCACTAACCCACTCACTCACCCACCACTCACACGTGCACACACATACACACAAACACACAAAAAAAACACATAATATTTAATATCGTATTCGTGGAAATTGTAAAAATATATTTAAAAAGACATCGATTGCCTCTTTCATTGTTATATTCTCTTTGTACCCAAGTGTTTTGCGCCTTTGAATATATATGTCGGCAAACAAAAAGGACAGTACAAGTACAAGCAAAACATAGGACGGAAAATCCGACTTGCTTTTAATTCGTGACACAGTATTATTTTCAGTCTAGTTTTTTAAAGTTCATTTCTTATAGTTGTAGTTGTAGCGAGTTGATTCACTCATCCGATCTCCATCCAGATCTTGTATAGGCTTGTATTTAGAAACGACGGGGGGGAGGCGGAAAGAGGGGGGAGTTATCTGTATAATATAATGACGGTTTAATTGGGAAAACGGAATGAAATTTTCAAACTGAATCAGCAATGTCTTTTCTAATATAAAATAGTAATATATGTAGGGGGACATGCCCCATAACTTTAGTATGAACTGGTCTCTATTGGATCCGTATGAATATCTGTGCGGGGTGTGTGGGGTGTGAGAGAGAGAGAGAGAGAGAGAGAAAGAGAGAGAGAGTAATATGTATAATTTTTTCTTTTATCAGAAACAATTATTTGTTTTCCCCCCGTGGTTTGGGGGGTTTCTGACCTTTCAATTCACATGTTCGTTCCATACAGTAATAAAAAAATCTTCAATTTCAATATTCTGGAACACCCCCCCCCTCCTCTCTCCCCTCTCTCTCTTCTCTCCTCTCTACTCTTTCCTTCTCTCTCTCTCTCTCTCTCTCTCTTCTCTCTCTCCCTTCTCTATCTATCTCGTCTTTTACACACACCACACACACACACACACACCAACGATTAAGGTATACTTTGGGAAATTTTCAATTTTGCCATTTCTCATTTTGCCTTTCTTTTGTAACTTAAACTGTTCGCCCAGTCGTCTTTGTCTTTCTTTTTGACTTATTGCCCGAATTCGGTGAAAAGACTCGCAAAAAACCCAAAGGGGAAAAATTTTTTGCCATTATCATTGAACACCCTCCTCTTCCGGGGGTATAACAAGAATTACTGTAATAATATACTCGTTTTGTCGCATACAAAGATAAAAGAGAAAAGAAACCCCCTTCGTTTCCTTTGTCACAACGCTGCAAATATTTTGAGTTGCGGCTATTGATTATCAGCAGGGTTTGTTTGTTTTTTGTTTTTTTTTGTTTTTTTTTTGTTGGTTTTTTTTGTTTTTTTTTTTTTTTGTTTTGTTATTTAGAGGGTAGTCGATTAAATTTTTTCGAAGAAATAGGGAATAAAACTTTTTTTTGGAGACGACAAAGCCTTTGTTACTATCTCGATTATTTTCTTCGGCATTCAAAATTATGATGTTCACAATTTTTGATTATTATTGTTTTCTGTTGTTGTTTATTATCATCATCATTATTATTATTATTTTTATTTTTTTTAGCTTTTTTTTATTTTGAGCAATATCCACTAAATGTGCTCAAAGCGCTTTCAAGGGTCCCTGGCCCAACAGCAACACATAACATGTAGGACACGACTGGCGCCTGTTAGGCGAAATTACAATTTTTTTGGGGGACAGGACGACGCTGTTAACAGCCAGGTACTCATTTTACACCTGAGCACGGTGAGAGAAGTGAGTAAAGAGTCTTCTCCGTGGACTGAACTATGCGCGAACGAGGCTCGAACCCAGGACCTTCCGATCCGAAAGCGGATTGTCATACCACAAAGACACATAGCCGCATTATTGGTAACTGCTCCGATTCGATAATAACACCGGGACAAAATAACATTTGCCATTAATCGTTAATTTTGATATACCCATCATAAATGGCGCAACTGGGGGGCCAGCCAGACTCTGGATGGATCGCGTGCACGCAGTGCGTGTTCAACGTGTGGGCCCTTGTCGCTTTGCTGTCCACCGATGGCACCGCTTTAATAATAGAAAAAGGGGTTTGTTTAATGTATTTGATTCGGCATCCAGCTAGCTAGGGGGTGATGCCCCATGCATTGGCAATTTAATTCGATAAAGCATACAAAGCGAAATGGTGTCGCCGATATTCAAAAGGTTTGGGCGGGGACTCGGGGGCCTAGAAGGGAAAATTTGAAAAATTGGATTTGTAATCAATAAAAGATTGTTGGAATGCATCCTATCCTTGCCACGACGTACCCTGGCAAGACGTCAGAGCAGATGATAAATTATTGTACACTTTATATTCCGAAGGAAAATTATCTTTTTTGAAAATAGATTAAATGAGCTCGTTCTCCCAATTTCCGTATTTTTAGTCTCTTGGGAGCGTTTGGGAGTATGGAGCAATTTTCTCAAGGGACAATCTGTTATCTGCACTTGTGAAGGGCTCTCGAAGCCCCATCTCCCCCCCACCTACTCTCTCTTCTTCTCTCCCCTCCCCTCTCTCTTCTCTCTCTCTCTCTCTCTCTCTCTCTCTCTCTCTCCTTCCTCTCTCCCCCCACTCAACTCACCCATGCGCGTTCGCGCGCACATAAATATGTATATGATATACATTGTGGAATGTGTGGTATACATGGGATTTAGCGGTTTTCGCTATTTCAAGTCTTTGGCTATTTTCCTCCTTTATGGAGATTTGCTTGGGGATCAAGGCATTCAGAAATATCTCATCTCGTAGTGGTCAATTAACTGTGCATGTTAATAATTATGTATATTACCAGTAATGCCATTGATAGGGACAAATTGCTACCGCTTTATTTCTCATAAAATACGCGCTCCCCAAAAATGTTTCCTCCTTTTTGAAAATTCTAATTTGAGACGCACAAGTCTAGTATGAATAAGCCCCAAAGTCATCACTTTTTTTTTATTACAAATTATTATAGCTTGCATTCATTACTCCAGAGAGTATTATTTTTCCGAGTTTTAAAATATTATTCTACAAGGCATTGACTCGGTAAAAAAATTTGACACCAACAAAGGACTTGTGGATATGCTGTGCTGTCTTGACAACCCCGGCCATATTCATTAGGCTTTCACCCCTACTTAATATTTCATTCCTGACAGCATTACCATGGAAATAAATGGCGAGAGGAGTTCTGTTTCTCACCTTCCCTTTTCCCATAATTGATTTCACCTCCATCCCCTCACTCTGCTGGCTTTTCCATATCGGTCCGATGAATTTCGCTGATGTTTTTGGTGTAGTTTTGCTTCACATGAATTTTAATTTTAATGGGTTGGTTCATTTATTGCTTTGCCCTCGCGCGGGGTTTTGGGAGGGGAGATAAGTTGGTACGATATCCACAGTCAAATGCGACGGGCGTTTTGTTTTTCTTCTTCGTTTCTTTCTTTATTTATTTATTTATTTTTCTCGTCAGCTTGAAAGTTATCGCCACTTAAATCTGGGATTAAAATAACAAGAACTAGAAACTCTGGAGGGCTTACCCTCCAACAGGTGTTTTTGGCCCTTCCTTAACTCCAAGGCTGTTGTTCTTTTGGTCGTGACTTTATTTTCCCCTGTTTTTTTATTGTGCCCATTTCCACTACGCGGTAAAAGCATCAATTAACAATTTATTATTACATTCTTGAGTTCACTTCAAAGTCATGTGCGGTTTGAAAGGGTTTTGCAATTCAAAAACCCCCCCACCCCCCCTGT
>NW_027625146.1:0-7356 GCF_034508935.2 Berghia stephanieae
TAACACACCACCCCACACACACACAAAAACCACACACACATATGGTTCACTTAAATGTTAATTTTCCCGGAATTGCCAAAAATGAAAAAATTCGTTAACTTTTTATTTACGATTAACAAAAAAAAACAACACGCATAACAATAAAGTTCAAAACAATCTTTAACCCCCTTTCTGTAGCTATCATATATTCCAAAATTTGGGGCGTCTCTTTTCTTTTTTCCCCTCTCTCCTCTCTTTCCCTTTTTTCTCTCTCCTCTCTCTTTCTCATATTTTTCTTTTCTTCCCCCTTTTTCCCCCCTTCTTCTCTCTCTCTCTCCTCTCTCTCTCTCTCTCCACCAAACAAACACACCAAACACACTCTTTCTGCCTTCTGTCGACAAAATTAAATCTATAAAATGGATCTTTTCCTTTTTAATCAGAAACAATCTCTTTTTTTATTTCCAAAAACACCTTAACCCCCCATCATATATACATAAACTCATTACCCTATCTATCATCATATCCTCATCATCGTCATCATATCTCATCATCTCACATAAAAGCCACTACTAATACTACTACTATAATACTACTTTTATAACTATATTTTAAATACTATATAACTACTTATTTCTATATACTACTATATATACTACTATTCCCAATTTTACTACAGTAGAAATGGAAAAAAACGAGTTCGACGGGTCCACTCCCGAAATTTTGTATTTTGAGTTTCCTTTCCCCCTTTTCCCGGAAAGGTACTCGGGTGTACAAAAAAAAAGGAAAAACAACTTCCATTTTCCATCAAGATTTCGTGTGTGTTTGTGTGTGTGTGTGTGTGTGAGTGTGTGTGCAAGTGTTTGTATGCACTAGGCATGTTTGATGAGGTAAGCAAGCGCATCACTCAATCACTGACCCACTGAAAATGATGGTTCCACGCTCCCCTCTCTCGTTGATCGTGTCGTTCGTTAACGAATGCTACTTGCTGACCGATACGCTAAGTGTTGACACTTGGCTGCCAGTGTTTACCTCGCGTGTCGCGTGGCACCACAATGGGTAATAATTGCCCCCCCACCCCAATACACCACACACCACACAAAACACACACACCCAAATGTGTTTCCCCTACTATGTACTACTACAGACTGGGCCCACTGCTAACTATGTAATGTTACTCGAACGAAAAAAAAAAAAGGAAAGCTAGGCTAAAAATATTTAAATCGCCTTGTCTGTTTTTTTTTGGCTTTACTTCGGTTCGAAGTCCTAGGCTGGGCAGGAAAATGCTCGTTATTTCCGAGTTGCCCCTCGTTTTCATACTCCCCTACTTTCATGCTAATTTTATTGACTCAAATAAGAGAAAAAAACGGGATTTAGATTTTACTCGCTATTTCCGATTTCCTCGCTATTTCCGAGTACGTTTACTTATTCTGTTCTACTGTAACTACTACTACTACTACTACAAACTACAACACTACTACTACTACTACTCCTACACTACTACTACTACTACTACAACTACTACTATTACTACTACAACCACCACCATCGCCAAAACCATCATTCATGAAGGACCACCACTACAAACTAGTACAACCACCTCCACCACATCATCATCATCACCATCATTACCACCAACCACGACGACGACATCAAAACACTATCACCATTAAAACAACAATCACTCCTACAATCCTTACCACCCACAACTACAACCTCCTCCAACACAGAACAATAATCACCACCACCCACTTCTGCAACCAGCACAACCACATACATCATCATTTATCATTACTTACTCCCAAAACCAGTACAAAAATCCACCATCATATCAATTCCCAAACCAACCCTCCATTAATTTTTATTTTTTATACGTCATAATGAAATTGGTTTTGGAACTTAACTTGATTTGAAACAAGGGGTATTGGGATGTTTAAATAGATCTCAATAGAATTATATTTAGTTTTGCAGAAATTCCCTGTTTAAGCATTGAAATTCTTGGGAATTTTTTCCCTGAAATTTATGTGAGCGAAATTTTAAGTTGGCGTCTCTGGTCAACTTGAAACAATGGAGGTGGGCATTAGTGAATCTGTGAATAAGGGAAATGTGGCGACTACCACTACTACACAACTACAACCATCACCACATCATCCCTACCACAACAACTACAAACCACCAACCACATCATCATACCTACGACTACCATTACTAAAACAACCACCATGTTATAATTACACTTTCAGTTTTTGAAATTCCTCCGAGTGGTGTCAGAAATTGCTGCGAGACACATTTTGGATTGCATCAATACAATAATTTTAATGAAATTTAAATTTATAGGTTATTTTTGCATGGTTTCTTTCTTGATCTTAGCGCTGAAAAATGTCCTCCTTTTTAGTGACCAGTCTTTCCCTCACCCCTGGGCTAATGGCTAAAAACAAAGGTGTCCACAACCCAATTTTAGGCAATACATTCAATCAAGCCAAGGATAAAATGTATTGCCTAAAAATGTCGAAGATTTGCAGCGGAGATTGTTCAAGACTGATATTGGACAGACGGACAGTGAGAGGGTACAGGAAATTACTGAGGGGAGTAGAGGAGGAAGGAGGTGTAACCAAAGTTCAATGTGAATGAGATGGTGTTTTGGGGTATTGTTTTATGAAAACGGAAGAATGAGGCGTGATTTGAGTGTTTTTGTGATGTGTTTTTTATGGATGCAACATACAAAGTAAATCGAATATTGAAATCCACTTGTGAATTTATGTGCATAGATAATAGGGTCATGGTTATTCCAGGTGGCCAACTTTTCAGAAACTAAAATTAGAGAAAATTTTTTTTAAACCGCACAATAATGTTAAGAGCAGGGTGGCCAATTTTTCAAAACTAAAATGGAAATGGAAATTTTTGGTTCCCCGCAAAATAATGTTAAGATTTGAATTTAATACCAGCCTAATACTAAATTAATACTTTACAAAGAATGAAAATGAAAACAGACATTAAGTTGAAATCAGAGAAATTTGCTGTGTCAAGATTAACAGGGGAGCAAGAAGACAAGATTTGTTTGTGTGTCCTTTATATGTTACGGAATAGGTACATTTTGGTTGCCCAAAACTTTCATTTTTATTTTGACTTTTTTCTTGATCTTTTAAAATAAATTATAAATTTAATTTAAACAACAGACTTGTTTAATATTTTAAAGATATACTTTTGTGGGGACCTTTTGAAAAAATCATTATTCCGATTCTAGTTGTAAATTTCTTTATATTCTAATGTCGTAAAATCAGTGCCACCACTGAATCCCAACCACACTTTTACTCACTGAGTCCCTACCACCACGCTTTTTTACTGGGTTCCTACCACCACGCTATTACTCACCGAGTCCCAAACCACCAGCGCTTTTACTCACTGAGCATAGAGCTTTTACCTCACCGAGTCCCTACCACCAGCGCTTTTACTCTTCGAGTCCCACAACCAGTGCAAATTACCGTCATAGAGTTTTTAACTCACTGAGTCCCTACCACCAGCGCTTCTACCACTGATCAAAGACCTTTTAACTCAGTGACACTGAGTCCCTACCAAACAGTGCTATTACTATTACCGAGTTATAGGGGCTTTACTCACTGAGTCCCAACCACCAGTGCTTTACTCACTGAGTCATAGACCTTTTACTCACTGACCACTAAAGCCCCCTACCACCAGTCTATTACCGATTAAAAGAGCTTTCCCTCACTGAGTCCCTCCCAAACCAAGTGCTTCTACTCACGATCCCTACCACCATGCTATTACTCACTGATCCCTACCCCCCAGTGCAAATTACTCACTGAGTCCCTACCACCAGTGCTTCTACTCACGAGTCCCTACCACCAGCGCTTTTCCCTCACTGAGCCCCTACCACCAGTCTTCTACTCACGAGCCCCCTACCACCAGCGCTATTACTCACCGGGGTCCCTACCCACCAGCGTTTTTGCACACAGAGCCCCCTACCAACCCAGCACTTTTATTCACCGAGCCCCCTACCACCAGCGCTATCCAACTGATCATAGAGCTTCTACCACCAGTCCCTACCACCAACGCTTTTACCTCACTGAGTCATAGAGCTTTTTACTCACCGAGTCCCTACCACCAGTGCTATTACTCACTGATCCCTACCACCAGCGTTATTACTCACCGATCCCTACCACCCAGCGCTTTTACTCACTGAGCACCTACGACCAGCGTTATTACTATTACTCACGAGATCCCTACCACCCAGTGCTATTACCGAGTCCATGGGAGCTTTTACTCACTGAGTCCCTACGACCAGCGCTATTACTCACTGGGGCCCCTACAACCAGCGCTTTACTCTCACCGAGTCCCTACACCACGCTATTACCGATCATAGACCCTTTTACACACTGAGCACGTATGCCCAGCCCGTTATTACTTTACCGAGTCCCTACCACCAGCGCTTTTAACCTCAGCGAGTCACAGAGCTTTTACTCCCCTACGACCGCGCTATACCACTGGGTCCCTACCTCCAGCGCTTTACTCGTTGAATCCCTACCACCAGCACTTTTAAACCCCGCCGAGTCCCTACCACATGGCTATTACCTGAGTCCCTAACACCAGGGCAATACTATTAGCCACCAAATCCCCTACCCACCAGGGGTGACAAATATAAGCTAAAAATAGACCCCAAAAATTCTTACAGTGATGCAGAAAAAAAAACAACGAACAGAACTCTTTCAAATTACACAAAAGTTTTCTTACAACAAAATGGATAGGTTTAGCAATAGTCTTGTAAATAAATTTTTCAGAATTTTTTATTCGATTTCTAGTGAAAATTTGGTGTGACATGACAGGAAAAAAAATTGATTTAAAAATTCATAAACTGCTAAATTTTTTGTTTAGGGCCCAAAACCCAACCATCATGATGCAAAACACATCATAAGAAAAATTCTGACCAAATTTGAAGACAATCTGATGGGAAACAAACCAGATGTGAATGTTAGAAAATCAGAGAATGGACGCACAATGAAATTTTGAGAAAATGAAAAATTTTGTCTTTAATTTGATAATAAAGCTAATAAAAACAGACAAAGGCCAACATTTATCAAGTTATAACCAATATGGAACAAAAAAACCAGTAATATTTTAAAATTGATCAAATTCTGAAAAAAATTAAAACGATTCGCTAACCCATTAAACCTCTAAGAAAAAAAAATGCGAAATAATTTAATATCCTGCTTTATTCACCAAAAAATTAAATTTAGTGGTCAAATACGCTTATAAAATTCTAAAATTTTTAATTATATCTCATGAACAATAATGTAAGTATAATTTGATGCTAAACAACCAAAAATAACTGAATTAAAAAAAAAAAACTTTTTTTAAGGGGCAACATAAGCAAAATTAACGTAAAACCCTAAAATTATAACAAAGATGGCACCCCAAAAAATAGCATAAAAATTTCTCTTTCAAATTTAAACACAATGTTTCTTTCCATAAATACTATATCATGAAAACTCTTGGAATAATTTTTTAGAATTTTTATTTTGATTTCAACTGAAAATTTAGCGCGGTCGACAGGAACAAATGAATTTTAAAAAAATTTTTAAAATTGCTAAATTTTAATTACCCCCCAAACACTTACATCATGAAAGTAAAAAAAACATCAAGAAAAGATTCGAATAAATTTGAAATAAATTTAAAGGAAATGACTAAGTAGGATTGCTAGAAAATTTAGAAAAAATGACATAAAACAACATTTGAGAAAGCGCAAGCCCTTTTTTCTATAATTTGACATAAAAGGCTGATTTTGCAGACAACTAAAAGAAATGATCCCCTCAAACTTTCCCAAAAAATGACCGAAAAAGGACAAGAAAAACGAAAATTTTGTAGATTGATCTAGCTAAAAAAAAAATTATAATCGGTTCACTAACCCATAACCCCTTAGAAAAAAAAATGCTGTAAAAAATTTAATTTTTTTTACGGGCCCCGAGATAAAATATTTTTGTGGTCAAATAGATGTCATACCTTATGAATTCATCATTATAATCACAAAACCTAATTATTTAAATGTAAACACAATAGGTTATAAAAGATTGATTTCAGATATATTAAATGATTTTTCAAAATATGAATTGGCACGCTATCCTCATTTATTCATTTTTTAATTCAACTTTAGAGACAAATCGTATAAAATTAATATCTATTTAAGTTGAACTGCAAAATCAATTCTATTTTAAACAATAAAACAGTTAAATAGTGCACCCACTCTGAATAAGAAAACAATTTGCTTTCCCCCAAACCCCCTTGGAAAAAATAAAAATCTTTTTTCGCCTCAATACAGAAAAAGTCAACACTATTGTTTGCCACCACTTTTTTTTTGTAGTTCCACAAAGGGGGGTTGATCCTGCTCTGGATGGAAAAATTGAAATAAAAAAGAGACACATTTTCATTAGCAATTTTTGGAATGGCATTATTTGTCATAAAATTGCATTTGTCAAAGAATAGCAATTTTTAAAAAAGATCATTATTCACCAAACCCAAAACACTTGAAATTTCATTGGTTTTACATCCCTAGAACAAAACTCTTGGCAACAAACTATAGTCTGTCCGTTAAGTTTACAACAATCAGTAGTAATTCAATTCAAATGATGCTTTTGCCATTTTCATTTAGAAAAATGAGCATTTATTTTATTGATCACCAATAAAAAATGTAAAGGCCCCTATGGAGAATTTTACAACATTACTAACCATTGTCCCAAAAAGTGCAAAGCAGACACTCTGGTCTGCTGGCCCAATGATGGTTTGCTGATTGAATTTAGTTTGCCACAGGCAAAGGTTTGCCTCAACCACACCTTGCCAGAATAGCCCTTGAAAAGCCAAGCATCTTTATGGATTGTCAGGACACCATAACGTCAACAGTGTTCTTTCATGTTTGCTGTCGATGAAAACAAAAATTAAATTAAATTCACTAGAGCGAAATAGACACATACATGCCAATGCTAAAAATTTTATAACAGCAACACTTCGCATGTTGAACGGGACATACCATACCGTCTGTTAGGCGTAATTTCAATTTCTTCGGACAAGACAAAAGCAGTTAAAACGGCCCAAAACACATTTTACAACTGAGTCCGGTGAGAGAAAGTGAGCAAAGTGCCTTTTCCAAGAGTTCAACTATGCGCCGAGCGAGGCTCGAGCCCCAGGACCTTTCCCCCGGGGGAAAAGCGAGGGGCAAAAACCACCTACGACATAGCCGTACGTAATTTTTTTTAAAAAAAAATAAAAAAAAACACAAATAATAAAATTAATCTCACATTGTCACAACATAGGCAATTTTAAAACTACTAAAAATACTACCCCAAAAGATATCTTAAACATTATAAAATATTACTC
>NW_027625147.1:0-7376 GCF_034508935.2 Berghia stephanieae
TTAAAATTTTAAAACTGGTTTATAGATTTCTTTTGCTGACAACACTATCATAAATTATTTGTAGCTTTTCTTTTGGGAGTGAGAAAAAACTATTTTGTTTGGGTTGGTTTAAAATTCTGGTATAATCTGAAAATGGCTGGTGAGGAAAGGGTTAAACTATTGAATACATACTTTCAGACTATCAGAAAGTCTGCCAAGATCAACGTGGAATGGAAGACATGAAGAACATTATAATGAGATGAAGGTGGATACGGATATGGGTAGGTCATGTCATGACAGAGGAGGAGAGGGGGGGGATCATCAAACTGCACTACAACTGGACACGATAAGAAATAGAATAGTAAGGCCCTGGGCAACTTGGAGGAGAACAGTGGAGGAAAAAATGAGAATCATTGAACAAAAGGTGTAAACTTAAATTATATTGGCATTTTCTGCTTTTAATTATTATCATTGTAGTAAAGAGGTCAATACGTTTAAATAAATAGTTTTAGTTAAATTGATGCTTAATAAGGGGGTAGAATATTTCCTACGTTTTTTTTTACATGACCATAATATTTTTAAATATAATTATGTATTAAAATCGGGCTATTCCCAAATTAAAAGAGTGACAATGATACTTACATGCAAACTGTGGCGAATAAGAGATAGGATTCCCGTTTCCAAGGGAAGACAATGCACGGCCATGTATACGTTGGCGACTTGTCTGTTGTATATTAGAAAGAAATAAAAATAATGAGGATTTAAGAAAATGCTAATATTTAATATCATAATAATAATAATAATAATAATAAATAATAATATAAATAATAATAATAATATAATAATAATAATAATAATAATAATAATAATAATAATATAATAATAATTAACAATACTAATATTAATAATAATAATTTTAAAATTACCCTTTTCTACCCATCTCATCATAGCTCAGATAGAAAGGACGCACAGTGTTAATTAAATCTATTTCAATCAAAACTAAAATAAATTCTGCACTTATACTTAATAGCAAAAAATACCATTTGATAAAATCTTGCATCGCTTTGGATTATTCAATAGATTCAATAATAAATATTAAAAAAACACTGTATGTGCCTATAGTAAAATAACGATTTTTGGATTGAGCTGGATCAGAAAAAAATGAATTTAAGGTAGAGCGCTGAAATTTATGACGTTTTAATGTTGGCTAACAAAGAATTTATATTCATATTTCTTGATTTAACCAAAATATTGTCATTATGTAATATTTTGGCTGTAAAGTCAGTTTTTATCTTCTAAATCATTCCCATATAATACCGTTTTGAGACAAAGAGTTACACATCATAAAATGACTGTGTACTAATCCTTGCCACAATCATTCCCATATAATACCGTTTTGAACAAAGAGTTACACATCATAAAAGACTGTGTACTAATCCTTGCCACAATCTATTCCCATATAATACCGTTTTGAGACAAAAGTTACACATCATAAAATGATTGTGTACTAACCTTGCCACAATCATTCCATATAATACCGTTTTGAGACAAAGAGTTACACATCTAAAATGACTGTGTACTAATCCTTGCCACAATCATTCCATATAATACCGTTTTGAGACAAAGAGTTACACATCATAAAATGACTGTGTAACAATCCTTGCCACAATCATTCCCATTATAATACCGTTTTGAGACAAAGAGTTACACATCATAAAATAGACTGTGTACTAATCCTTGCCACAATCATTCCCATATAATACCGTTTGAGACAAAGAGTTACACATCATAAAATGACTGTGTACTTAATCCTTGCCACAATCATTCCCATATAATACCGTTTTGAGACAAAGAGTTACCATCATAAAATGACTGTGTACTAATCCTTGCCACAATCATTCCCATATAATACCGTTTTAAGACAAAGAGTTACACATCATAAAATGACTGTGTACTAATCCTTGCCACATAGAAAAGCTTTAGAATGAATTATAATATCTACTCACCAAACGGGTTATAGATGAGTTCCAACGAGGATACGAAGGACTTCCTCGGTGTTACTTCTTTTAAATCCGTCTCATTTCCATGAAACCACTGGACCGTACCTGGAGGGTTTCCTGGCGCTCCCAGCAGCAGTCGCATGTCCTTGTAGTGTCTGTTTCTTTAATGTAATCATATCTGTTCCAGGCTCACCGGGACAGTTCACCAACATTACTCTTGTACCTCTTGAGGTCAGAGAGGTTGTGTTACATAAATAGAATGAATTGAGATTTGATATGGAGCAATATCTACTTAAGTGTGCGGCTATGTGGTCAAAAACGTTTTAATGTCTTAAAGATGTTATAAAATATCAATAAATTACGAGTTATTAATTGTTAAATGTAGTTGATGACTTCATTTGAACTTTAGTGACCTCTGGTTGACCTTCAAGTGGTTGAATTGGAATTCCAATTGACCAAATGTTATTCAAAGATGTCAATCTTACCAACTGTGAAGAAAAAAAAACTTTTACACGAATGTGAAACAACTTGAGGTTTTTTTTCCACTAGGCGAGATATATATATATATATATATATATATATATATATTATATTATATATATATATATATAATGTAAATTTTCACTCACATTATTTTGCCGAGACGACTCGTTTCTGTGTCCTTACACTTCCTCAATCGGCATAATCCATTTGCAATGACATTGCAAATGGATTATGC
This sequence comes from Berghia stephanieae, assembly GCF_034508935.2. NCBI lineage: Eukaryota > Metazoa > Mollusca > Gastropoda > Nudibranchia > Aeolidiidae > Berghia > Berghia stephanieae. Next base: position 2,698 of record NW_027625147.1, read on the forward strand.
CGACTGAGGAAGGGTAAGGAACACAGAAACAGTCGTCTCGGCAAAAAAATGTGAGTGAAAATTTACATATATATTAGCTCTAATCACCATTTTCGAGCACTTTCTACCTAAAAGTACCACCAACACTTAAATATATATATATACATATATATATATATTATTATATATATATATATATATATATATATATATATATATATATATATATTTATATATACTCTATTATGGCTAATCAAGCACCAAGAGGATAAGTAAGTTCCTTCAACTACTTCAGTTAGACATAGACTGATTGACCGTAGCGTTTGTAACCGGCGTAGCCTTCTTATACTTATAGCCTGACACTGATTAAACATTATGCCAAAAAGTGAATAAAATCGTTTTGGGTTAATCCACCCTCGAGAATTAAGTCCCACCTCCTCTATAAAATAAAACAAATAAACTTATCCCATTTTCGTATTTGATTTGAAATTCTATTATTAGCATCAATTTAATTCCAACAAAATACATTTTGAGACTATGAGTTACAAATAGCATGTTACCAAAGCAGTGACGCCAACTATTACTGGAATCACGTATTTTTAAACGTTAAAATAGTGACAATATAAAACAAATATGAAACTCTTCGAACAGTAGTTTATTTCCCTGGTTTACACTCCTTTTATGTGTGTCTTTGGAACGATTTTTTTTCCTGATAAATTATACATTTCTTATACTTGAGGTTGGCATCTCGGTCAATGTGTTGTCAAATAACTTACCCAATGACAATGGAGAAAGAGGTACTCGTTTTTCTATACTATCGTCCCATCCTAGACTTTTAAAATACTGTTTGCAACAAAGACAAATTCATAAACTCCAGGACCAGTTAGATGACGAAATGCATAAACAACGACATTCGTAGTTGTAGTTAAGAGATCGGGGCGGAAGTCGCCTTCTATCGATGATTTATTCACAACAACATTGCTGATGGCGCTATTGTGTCTGAGTGAGATAACAGAAATATAATAGGAATCGTTATCAATAGCACAGAAAACAGAAGTCGTGGCGTCACACCTTCAACTCTTTCCTTGCCGATCATTTTCAATATTTTCCCAAAATGGCAGGCTTGCCTAGCAGAAAATTATATTTTTTAAACTCAAACAAGCTCTCTAGAAAACAACATTATGTTCTTATTGATCAAATAGAGATCATTCTTCAAGTGTCTGATGTACAAAATTAATCTGATTAAGAAAATAATTATATTGTGTCGTAACAAATGTGAAAAAATAATAACGTGAAGTTGAATGTAAGGGTTCAATTTAATTACAAAAACAGATCAAATGAACTTCTCGGGTTTCCCCTTTATCAACAAAACAGGATGATTGAAACACCACAGATGAATGAGATGATGTGGTAGTGGCGTAGTTCTACTAACCCGAAACGTTCATTGATCTGTTTTTGTAATTAAATTGAAGCTTAATTCAACTTCACGTTATTATTTTGTCTTCCGCTTCGAGCAGCAACATTTACACGTAACAAATGTGACGATTTTGCTGCAGGTGGTAATGAGAAGCTTACAAGAAGCAACCAAACGAGCTTGAGCTTTTATATAGCGCAATATCCCCATAACGTTTTTCAAAGCGCTTTACAATGGGTCCCTGACCAACAACAACAACACATTACATGTAAAACGAGACATGATGCCTGCAAAGGCGATACGGGACAGCGCGGCGGTACCACATTTTTCCCGACAGAGACAATGCTGTTAACGCCAGGCACTCATTTTCATCTGAATACGATGAGAGAATGTGAGTAAAGAGCATTTTCCAAGGACTTAACTATGGCCTGTGCGAGCTCTAACCCAAGACATCTGAATTGGAAAGCGAATATAATACCATAATTCCACATAGCCGCACCCTCTACTCTTCCGTTCCAAAATCAATGGATGTTGTTTGTATGTAAAACCCGTCCTAATAATGAATGGTTTACATATTGAATCATAATTGCGATTACTATTTTAGTGGCAGATGAATAGGCAATTCTTAGGATTAAGGAACGTAAAAGAGTGAGGATGAATGATCTTTATTGATGGCCATGGACAAAATGACGTCATCACTCTGAAACCAGAGCTCGATTACACGAGGTATGTATACAGTCCTCCGGAAAAGTGGTTTCACACTTCAATGAGATTGGAACCCAGTTTTTTGACATCGCAGCTTGTTCCCTGTTGGTCAGTTTTAAGCTAGGACAGATGACAGATGACCTATCCCACATTATAAAAATGCTTGAAAATTCCCTTTGGAAGCCGTTAAAAAGTTCTTCAGAGGCGTAAGGCCCATGGAGCCGGAGATTATTTCGGTTTCGATAGCGTGAAATCGACATTAACATTTTCTTTCTATCCTTTGGATAGGACGCTATTCTATCGCAAAGTACTTTCCGCCATGTCTGACAGGCCCCGTTACCCAATCACTGCTGGATGGACAGGGGAGTCAGAAAAAATCTCGACTGCTTCCGGATCGATCTCCATCCCTTGCGTGTGAAGCGTGTCTCTACCAACTGAGCTATCGGGACCCCCAAAGTAAACAAGAACAAAACTTAATAACACCATTCTCTCATCTCTCATTAGTAAAGATAAAGGAGAAACCCGAAACGTCCACATAATCTGGCTTCGATATATATATATATATATATATATAATATATATAATTATATATAATATATATATATATATAACAATAACTGTTTAAAAAGACCAATTGACTTTTAAACACCCTGTAAAGATGCATCAAATCGACATGTTAACAATTATGATCGGAAGCATAATGTTGAATGAGAAAGAGATGCATGAAATTATATGATTAGAAATGGAGAAAAATCTAAATTTAACAACAACAACAACAAAAAAGAAAGAAATTAATCATTCATGATGACACACACTGTCATATTAACCATCATAACAATTATCTTTAGCAATCAAACTCTATCTTAAAGAGTGCAGAAGTACGAGGAACAGCTGACCGCAACGTTTCCAAGAGTACAAACCAGGATGATAGATGATGATGATGATGATGATGATAATGATGATGATGATGTGATGATGATGATGATGATGATGATGAGATGATGATGATGATGATTCTTTATTGAAAGCTATTGTATATGTATACATAAACTTACATCTTCACCTCTTATCCGTACGAAACACTGACAGTCAAGCTTGCGGTAAACATCAGGGATTATACAGACCAGCGATATGCCATCACTCTGTAAATCGTAATTCTCACATTCAGGTTCTGACAGAATGCTGAAGTAGATTTCAATAGTCATAGAAATAAAATAATTTTAGTAGGTATTACAAAAATGGTTCAAGTTATAAAATTGTGTTTGAATGACAAATAAAAAAAACAAAAAAAAAAACATTAATCACTTTGTAAAATATAACGTAATAATGATAATGATAATGATTATGATGATAATAATAATACATACTTACATATCCATGGCTTGGGCGGTTATGCAGTGGCCTATCATATGCCTCCACGACGACCTGTCCTCTGCCTCCCTCATGTAACTCTTGAGTTTGTAGGGATATTACTCATTGACAGCCTCAAACTGGTCAGGAACGTCAACTTCTGACGACCACGAACTCTTTTTCCCTCTATGTAGCCACTGATTGTTAGGCTTTCAATGTGCCATCGTCGCCATCCATGGCCAAGAAAGCCCATTTGCCACAATCTGTATGGGTTTTTCTATTTTAAGCAAAATTTATTTGTTTGTCGTTCCGAAAAATGATGTTTAGCAATCATCTGTACAACTGCATTTTGAAAACTTCTAGGCGATTTTGACATTCCTTGTCAAGAGTCAAGGTATCACTCGCGTAGAGGAGAGACGAGAGAACGTAAGTTTGGATCACCTTAAGTTTCCTGTTTGATTTAATATAGGTGAAGAAATGACTATTCTTAGATTTAGGAAGGTGTTTTTAGCGACCTTAATTTATTGTTTTATTTCTACAAAATCTGTAGCGCGTTTGTGTGGTTGCACGAATATATTTAATTTTTAAAACTTGTTTGATGTTTCTCCTTTGCTGGTGAGGTGAAAAGATAGATCTGGATTTGTTTGTTAACGACTATGCACTCGATTGTCTTGTCGTTCAGCAAAAGTCCCTTTGCTTCGCTACCAACCACAAATGTCAAGCAGATCTGGTGTGTAAGCCATAAGAACTGCATCGTCCGCATACTCAGATTGTTCAAATTCTCACCTCCCATACAATTTTACGGAAGATTATTTCAGTTACATGTTGAAAAGGTCTGGCGATAAAAACATCCTTGTCTCACTCTTTTTTTTAATATAAAAAAATCGGAGGTCTCCTTGTCCAATCGTGCACATTCAGTTTTGATTCCAGTACAAATGTCTCACAAGTTGGAGGCCATACCTTATGTCTATTCCATTAGGTGTGAGTACTTCAAAAATTTCTATGTTTAATCGAGCCAAATGCTTTTGAATGTACACGAAGCAGAGGTACAGGTGTTTTTATTTTTGTTCTCAATAGACCTTTGTATATTGTTTTCATTGTGAAGATAGCATTCACAGTACCTTGTATTTCACGAAGCCGAATTTCTCCTACAAATTATCTCTAGTGAATTTAATTCTCATTCCTTCATTTGAAGGATAGGAGGTCTTTGATTGGTTTTTAGATCGTGTGG
>NW_027625148.1:0-7353 GCF_034508935.2 Berghia stephanieae
TTTTGGGTGCGCGTTTGGGTGAGTGTGTATTTTTTTCTTAATAAAAACGGTTTTTTTGTTTTTTTTTAAATTGAATAAATTAGATCAGTTAACCTTTTGCGTCTTTATATGATGAGAAATTCTGCTATCTATAAATTATATATCTATCTCTGTCTCTATCTCTATCTTTCTCCAGTATCTACTATCTAGTTTTTCTCTACCTATTTATCTCGATCTATTTCTCTCAGTGTTTATATTATGTGTTTTTGTTTGCCTGTCTGTCTGTCTGGCGTTTTGCCCGGCTGACCAGTTGACTGACTGATAGAATATCTTTGAATTTCACATAATTATGAATTTTAAATAAAAATATTTTCCCTCACTCTCTATTCTTAAAACTTTTCTTCTTCGTCCTTATCCTCCTCCTCCTCCTCCTCCTCCTCCTCCTCCTCCTCCTCCTCCACCTCCTCCTCCTCCTCCTCCTCCTCCTGCTCCTCCTCCTACTCCTCCTCCTCCTCCTCCTCTTCCTCCTCCTCCCATTCTCCTTCTAATTGTTATTTTGTTTTTGTATTTATATTTTCTTCATCTTCTTCTTCTCTTCTTCTTCTTCTTCTTCTCTTCTTCGCTTCTTCTTCTTCTTCTTCTTCTTCTTCTTCTTCTTCTCTTCTTCTTCTCTTCTTCTTCTTCTTCTTGTAATAATAATAATAATAATAATATAATAATAAAATAATAATAAATAATATAATAATAATAATAATAATAATAATAAAAATAATAATAATAAATAATAATAATAATAATAATAATAATATAATAATATAATAATAATATAATAATAATAATAATAATAATAATAATAATAATAATAATAATAATAATAATAATAATAATAATAATAATAATAATAATAATAATAATAATAATAATAATAATAATAATAATAATAAGCTGCCTGACTGTCAGAATATTTTTAAATTTTAAATGAAAATATTTTCCCTCACTCTCTACTCTTATTATTTTTCATTCTCCTCCTCCTCCTCCTCTTTTCCCTCCTCATCCTCCTCCTTCTCCTAATTCTCTTGTTCTCCTCATATTTGTTATGTTTGTTGTTGTTGTTATTTATATATTCTTCTTCTTCTTCTTCTTCTCCTTCTTATTCGCCTTCTTCTTCTTCGTTTTCATCTAAGATTATTACTAGTATAGGACTGTTTTTTCTTTTCTATTCCAGGCATTTAACTGTCCTAAGGAATATGTCATTTTGATGCCCTATTTCCAGAGGGCACTCTGAAATCTCATCTAAAATACCTGACCACTCAACGACAGACAAATACTTAATCCAACTGACCAGCGCTATTTTCTACCTCCACACTCGTCACTTGGCACATATGGACATTAAACTAGACAACATTCTGGTCTCCGACGACGGGATATCGTTCTGACAGACTTTGGTTTGTCCTGTATGGTTCCATCTACCCACATGTCTGATGTCCGTCGTTGTGGAACCGAGAACTACATGGCACCAGAGTTGAAGGAGAAAACGACAAAATTCTTCAATCTATTTAAGGTACATAATTACACTCTTTATGGGAGCCTTCTTACTTTTCTTCTATTTATTCGTATTGTGAAAATAACATCTACTTTATTATTAACTCTAAATATACATTGTTTATAATATTTATGTAATTTAATTTAAAATAAACTGATATTAATATCAAATATGTCGTGTTAAACAGGAAAGTTTTAATAGAAAGAATGTTAAAACACAAACACACACACACACACAGCACACACACACATACACACACAGAGACGTATATATATATATATATATATATATATATATATATAATATATATATATATATATGAATTTGATTATTATCATGATTTATAATATAATGTCAATAATAACTTACAATGTTTACTTACGTTTAGTAACTATTTTTTATATCAACATTATTTCAATACTAATTGTATGTAAACAATACGCGAGTTTCGTACATCTTATGGAATCCTATATGTATATAACAAGTAAGAAGTTCATCATTCTATATAGTAGTTGTAATTAAAGTCAGTGAATGTTTAATACGTGACATGATGTTAGATAATCCTCTGTAATGGTACATGTGCCCAGAAAGATCTCAATTTCAATAAATTTGATCATAATAAATTAATAAGACCTTTTATTTCTTTTCAGTGTGATATGTACTCTTTGGGAGTCGTGTTCTTCAGTATGCTTGTAAGTGATGAGGTAGATGAAAAAGATGTTGCCATCTTCTTCTGTTATCAAAGTAAAGTGTCAACCCATGAATATCACGATGCTATCATGAAAAATTTGCTGGAAAGAGATCCAGGGAAGAGGTGGGACACTAATGATTTAGGAACATACCTATGTTCTCTGGATCACATGGCAAAAATGATCAAAGAACAGTTTGGTGAGTCGAATTTTAATTAATATATTGCTAGCATATTATAACAATTATTACTATTATATGATTTTTTCTGTTGTTTTTTTTTGTCTGTTTTTTTTGTGCAGCTATGTAATCTTGTGATGTGATACTCGTCTTCGGACATGAAGGTCACAGGTTCGAGTCTCGCTCTGAGCTCCGCATTGTTGAGTTCTTGGGAAAAAGATTATATACTCACATTCTCTCACCGTACTCAGTTGTAAAATGAATACCTGGACGTTACTAACTTTGTCTCTGTCAAAAAGAAAAATTTGTAAATTTGTAATATCGTCATGTGTCGACCTACAAGTGTTAATTGTTGCTGTTGGCTAGAGACCCCCCTAATAAAAGCGCTTTGAACAATTTTAGTTGATATTGTTCTATTTGAAAGCTTCAAGTATTTCATGGTTTAAAGATATAATATGTACATTTCATTTTGCTTGGTAACGTCACTGATTATAAAATTCAAAATTTTTCCAAACCTAGGTATTTGATGTGGTCATTGGTGGCTGTGAGAATATCTGACATACCAAGGACTTGATTTGGTGATGGTTTTGACATGTCACCATAACATGTCACGGGGTAAATCAATGCGTTTTTCTTTCTTTCTCTATATTTCCTATACTGTCTCTTACTCCTATTTCTCCCCCCTTCCTATTCCTTCCCATCATCATCATTATTATTAGCATCATCATCATCATCATCATCATCATCATCATCATCATCATCATCATCATCATCATCATCATCATCATGACCAACACCATCGTAACCACATATAACAAACACCACAACAACAACCACCAAAACAATAACCACCACAACCACCACCACCATCACCACCATCATCATCATCATCATCATTATTATTGGCATCATCATCATCATCATCATCATCATCATCATCATCATCATCATCATCATCATAATCATCATCATCATCACCATCATCATCATCATCATCATCATCATCATCATCTCACATCATCTCTCATCATACCAACACCATCGTCACCACACTACCAACACCACAACAACAACCGCCAAAACATAACCACCACCGCCACAACCACCACCACCATCACCACCACCATCATCATCATCATCATCATCATAATCATCATCATCATCATCATTTTCCTCCTTCTTCCCTCCTCCTCCTCCTCCTCCTCCTCCTCCTCCTCCTCCTCCTCCTCCTCCCTCCTCCCTCCTTTTTCCTCATCCGTCTCCTTCTCCTCCTCTTCTCCTCCTCCTCATAAGCATTATCACGATCATCATCATCATCATCATCATAATCATCATCATCATCATCATCATCATCATCATCATCATCATCATCATGCTCTTCATCATCATCATTATCAACATCACGAATATTATTTTTATAATTATTATTATTATTATTATTATTATTATTATTATTATTATTATTATTATTATTATTATTATTATTATTATTATTATTATTATTATTATTATATTATTATTATTATTATTATTATTATTATTATTATTATTTTTATTTTTATTATTATTATTGTTATTTATATTTTATTATTATTATTTATTTTACTATTATTATTATCATTTTTATTATTATTATTATTATTATTATTATTATTATTACTATTATTATTATTATATTATTATTATTATTATTATTATTATTATTATTATTATTATTATTATTATTATATTATTATTATTATTATTATTATTATTATTATTATTTTTTATTATTATTATTATTATTATTATATATTATCATTATTATTATTACTTATAATTTGCAATGTTTCTTTGATTGCACAGTCCTATCGCAGACGGACTTTAAAATGGAGGTGCCGCCTTTAACGACACAAAATGTGTCATCAAGGGCGTTAAACTAATGACTTTTACCCAATTTTCATGACAAATCAAAATGTCTTACAGCCTATCAATAGCCTTGAATTCTCAACCTTTTCCCACCTGCCCTCAAAGAATTCTAGAGTACAAGTCTACGCAGTCTTCTCTCTTAGTCCATATATTTTATCTGCTCTTAACCTCAAGTTGACTGTGTATTTCTTTCTGTTTTTGATTCTCTTCTCTCTTAGTCCAATATATTTTGTCTGCTCTTAACCTCAAGTTGACTGTGTATTTCTGTCTGTATTTGATTCTCTTCTCTCTTAGTCCAATATATTTTATCTGCTCTTTCACTCATGTCGACTGTTTATTTCTGTATGTATTTGATCCTCTTCTCTCTTAGTCCAATATATTTTGTCTGCTCTTAACCTCAAGTTGACTGTTCCTTTCTTTCTGTATTTGATTCTCTTCTCTCTTAGTCCAATACATTTTGACTGCTCTTTCCCTCATGTCGAATGTTTATTTCTGTCTGTATTTGATTCTCTTCTCTCTTAGTCCAATACATTTTGTCTGCTCTTTCCCTCATGTCGACTGTTTATTTCATTCTGTATTTGATTCTCTTCTCTCTTAGTCCAATATATTTTGTCTGCTTATTCCCTCATGTCGACTGTTCATTTCTTTTTGTATTTGATTCTCTTCTCTCTTAGTCCAATATTTTTATCTGCTCTTAGCCTCATGTTGATTGTTCACTTCTGTCTGTCTTTGATTCTCTTCTCTCTTAGTCCAATACATTTTGTCTGCTCTTTGCCTCATGTCGACTGTTTATTTGTCTCTGTATTTGATTCTCTTTTCTCTTAGTCCAATATAATATTTCATCTGCTCTAATTTCATGGCGACCGTTTATTTCTGTCTGTATTTGATTGCCTTTTTTATTTAAGATGTCAAGATAAAATATTTTATTTTTTAAAAACCTAATTTGGTGACACTTGCCTTAACACCTTTGTCACAGCTCGTATTTCTCTATATAGCATGTGTCATCCTTTCAGTCAACATTTTTCTGAATAGGCCTTATATTATAGACTACCTTGTTGCTTCCAGCATTTTCCTATTTTCAAAATTGATTTATTTGTAGTTTTAAAGCTCCCTGTGTCTTTTTCTCTCGCCTATGTCAAAATAACAAATTAGAGAGCAGGCAATTATCCCCATTAATGTAAGCAGCCTGATTTTTGGGTTGATATGTCCATGTATTTTTCATTCTCCTGGGTCTGACACTGTTTCATACACATCTTTTCATATATTTACAATTCACCGGTAGTTTGAAACCGCTTTTTTGATCATCTCCTTATGTAAATCCTCAATCTGTTCGACTCGTTATTCTTATTGAGGATTTGCTAACAAAACCAAATATATAAAATATCAACAGCCTGTTCAATTTTTCTTTCCCCCATGTGTTTAAAATCACTGTCTTTTCTCTACTGTTTATGTTATCATCTTTGTGTTTTTTTCATTCATCACTCCATCCATCCACTCACTGTCTTGTGAGTCAGACTTTCAGGTAAAAAGTCTTTTTAATCAGGCCTAAGAATATTGAATTCTATTAATCAAATAACACAAAATTATTTTGTTGTAATTAAATATTTTCTTTTCTACATCCCATGATATATAAATGTTAATTTTAAGAAAGAATTCAATATTCTAAGACGGTCCCAAGCCCGATAACTGAGAGGGAAAAGACTTATTTTCTCCTTTTATCATATATGACAAAATGTCTTTGACTCATTTCAGTCTATTGTATCATGGATTAATTATAGTTGTTATTGAATTTATAGTTTAATACTTTTACAATTCAGTGTTGTCATTACTTTGTAAATGTATGATAAATTCTATTGAAAATGTGACATGTTATGGGTTAACTCTTTGCCGCCTAGACTGAATTACATTAAAATCAAATTCGATTTCTAAAATCTGCTTTTAACTTGACTGTAATTCAACCATTTTTACCAAAGCGAGTGTCATTCCACTAGCCGCACAAACGAGTGCTTTAACAACTGAGCTATAAGGACCTCTTCCTGTTACAAACTCACTTTTAAACATTTACAAAAACTCATTTGCTAAACTTTGAATTCAGATCTTCACCTCAGTCTGCAATGTTGCACTTTCTCCAAAGTAGATTTTTAGAACATAATATTTCGCCGTAGTTCATCTTCTCATTTTATGGTTTAAGGGGGGGCAACTGGGGAATTGTTGACAGGGGGACTTAATCATAAAATAAGTAACATTTCCCTTTATATGAATTTGTGTCAAAAAAAATTAATTTTAGGTATCTATTAAAAACCCAAAAAGCCTCCAAACTAATAAAGAAAAAAAAAAAAAAACAACAAAAAACAAAAAAATGAGGGGAAAAAATGGATACGGAAAACCTAGATATTTACATGAAATATACTAAAATATAGAAAACCTTTTTAGTTTCATCATTTTACAATCGCCCACAAAATCCCTTTTTGGATAATATCGCCCCTTTTCATACCCAGAAGAAAAACAATATTTAAACCAAAAAGATTTTGTTTGTGATCCACCAATAAACCCAAAGGGGGATTAAAAGCTTGAACTAAAAAGAGAAGTCCAGACCAGATTTACTTACTTAACGCAAAGGGACCGGATCGATCCCGGGTGCAGTCGAGATTTTTTTGATTTTCCCCCCCCCCCCCCCCCCCAGCAGTGAAATTTGGGGAGCTGGGTCTGTTAGATCTGGCGACAGTATTTTGCGATAGAATAGCGTCAAACCAAAGGGTGGAAGCAATTCCTAATGTCCTTTTTAGAATTAGAAAAAAAAGGATAAACTCCGGCTCCATATGTCTAAAGGCCCTGAAGGACTGCTTTTTATAGAGATACAGAACTTTGATATAATGGACGGCCCAAAAGACCGAGACAATTTTTTTTAGGTTTTACCAAAAGTAATGAATGCAAAAGAGACAATCCATGTTTTTTTTTTTTAAAGATTTTAGTATTGGTTATTTCCCTTTTTTCACCGTGCTTTTTTTTATTTTGTCCCCTTTTGGGGTTTTTTGGAAATTTAATAGTCTGATGGC
>NW_027625149.1:0-7348 GCF_034508935.2 Berghia stephanieae
CATGTTTTAATTTTGAATACAGCGGGTGCACTTCTGCAGGATCTGAGGAAGTGAAGTAAGGATCTCTGTCCTGTCAGTAATTGAGGGGAGTTCTGACACAAATGCATCATTTTTGGCCACCATATCTGTGACTCCTACATTTCGGTAATATCATTAACGCCTTTGGTGTTCTGTCTCGAATAATTTTCCTTAATACTCTGGGAATGAGATTGAAGAGACAAAAAATGTAAACATATTTATCCCATTTATGAGCTAAAGCGTCAACAGCCAGTGCTTGTGCATCTGGTGATAAGACATATATTTCTCAATTTGATGATTAATGCGAGACGCAAAAAGGTCAACTTCTGGCGTTCCAAAAGTGTGGCATAACTGCTCAAATACAGTTTTATTCAGCATCCACTCAGTATGGTATCGAGATAACGCTATAAAAGTCTGCTTCTGTATTATCAACTCCTGCGATATGACATGAAGTTAACCATATATTCTTCTCTTTGCCCCACAGCAGTAGTTCTTTGGTATAATTATTGCACAACGAAGAAGTGTACCGCCCATATGATTAATATAAGCCACTGCAGTAGTATTGTCAATCTGTATTTGAATGTGACAATTATGTAAATTGGCACAAAGTGCCATAGTGCCCAGTAAAGCTGCTCTTATTTCCAACACATTAATATGTTGTTGTGATTCCTCATAGGTCCACATACCTTGTGTCACTTCCTCCCCCTTAACTGCACCCCAGCCTAATTTGGAAGCATCAGCTCTAATTATATAATCTGGGTGATTTTGATACAGAGCTTTCCCACTGTAAACCCCTTCATTTATCCACCATTCAATTTCATTGATAATTCTTCTGTCAATGTTATACATTTATCATAATCATAAGAAACAGCTAATGCTTTAATTTTTGTCATCTCTAATTCCCTATAGAATAAAGGACCATATTCTACAGCGGGGAAGCATGCTACAAACGTGCCAATGAGTTGAGCTACTTTCCTAATGGATACATGATTAGCTGAAATTTTAAGGGAGGAAGCTTTTAGAATGATTGTTTCCCTTTTCTCTTCACTTAAAGAAACCCTCATATCTAACGAGTCGAGTATGAAGCCCAAATGGTGTAGTCGTTGAGTAGGCACTATCGTAGATTAGGGGGATATGTCAAACCCTAATGATTTAGTGTCATCATGCTATATGTGATATTATCCATAGTCTCTTGGTAGGAGCCACCTTGTAAGTACAAATCGTCAATATACATGCTTGACAAATAGTTCTTTCTTCTAAGGTGGGCTAAAATAGGGCGTAAAATATTTGTCAAAATCCTAGACTGTCTATAAACCCTTGAGGCAATACTAGATATTTACACACTTGTCCCTATGACGAAATTTTAGGTACCGAGTAAATCGGTTGTCAATAGGCACGGTGTGAAAAGCACTAACAATCGAGACTCGCCATATAGCATCCTGGTTCCATTAGATGTAAACATGAATCCAGACTCTCCATTTTGAAATGTTGATAGCATACATGTTCATTAAGCCATTTGAGATTCAATATCATTCGAAATTTTTTGACACCTGATTCGTAACTCTTTTTAGCTCTAAGAAATACATTATTCATAAAATCTCCACTATAAAATTTACATTTTTCGATAATTAATTGATCCCCATTTCTTTATCATTATGTCTAGGCGTCTGATTCTTCCATATTAAACCTCAGTTCAGGGGGCAATCTTGTTTGGTAGGGTTTACTATTGAATTGAATTTCACAACCTTTAACACATAGTAAAACAAAAGGGTCATTAGTAAATTTCTTCCATATATGTAAATAATGTCGAGTGCGCCCTCCTAACGGATGGTCTAAATTCTCAAACTCAAAACTTACTCTTTTTACTTCCTGTTTCCTGAGCCCCTTTTCATGTACGACTGCCTGTTGTGAGTTTGGTGGTTATAGTTTTGGTAGTTGTTCTGCCTTCGTGTCTGGGTCTGATGACCTTTTTGCCCCCCTCCCCATCCTTTCTTCCAGAACGGGTTCTTTGGACCTAAAAAAGGAAACTTTTCCCAGCACGGTTGGTATTGTATGGTTCCATACGTTGTTTTGTGAGTTGTTGTGTAATTTTTTGAGTTTCACACACATCCTTGATTTTATCAGGTAATTGTTCTCCAAATAGGAGACTTTTGACAGGATACGAGTCGCTACACAGTTGAGAAAATTCTTCTTTAAGTTCTCCTTTAAACAAAAATCGTCTACAGATGAAAAATAATGAGACGAGTTAGCCATTAATGCCAGTGAATCCACAAGTCTTGTTACCGCATTTTAGCATCTTCGTTTAAATTGTCCAGTGCACTTAAACTGTCAAAGCGCCAATAGCCGCAATGAACCCTTCATCATTCCTTCTTGAACTTTGACTAAATGTGTGTCTCGAACTCTAGTGGGATTAGACACCATCTTAGTAATTTCTTCATTGCATTCTACCGCTCTAAGTCTAGAACAATTCTGCGGGACTTCATATTTAGCATATAGCCGGTTTTTGGTGCTATTATCTATTCCCTTCTCTAAAATATTAGAAATTCCAACTGCAATGTCGTCGTTGATTATGGGCCCTGATGGCACAACTGTGCCTGACACGTCCTTAAAGTATGCGATGCTACAGTTATCACTAGCAACGTCTTGGTCATGTCTATTTATATCCGCTTGGGAAGTCCCAGCCACATGAGTCATCATTTCATGATCGTTACCTGGAAAATCACAGGTTTCATTAGGCTATTTTGTTGAGTTTCACTTTCTTGATAGTTATCATACGCCGTTTTCAATTCGGCAACTACGGGAATAATTTTAGTCAACTCCGCTAATTGTTCTCTAATCATTGATAATTCACTGTTTTCGCATTTTTTCCCTTTCGACTCTTCGCGATTAGCGAGAGTATTAGTGTGGCTCGTATTCGACTCTTCGCGATTAGCGAGAGTATTAGTGGCTCATACTCGCCTCTCTTTCCTCTTCGCGATTAGCGAGGGAACTATTACGACTCATCTTAGCACAATTTAGTGCGTGAGAGGAAGTCATAGCCGATGATTGTCCCGTAGACTGCGATGTTGTAACACTATTAGTGTTCAACGTTTCATTTTTTTTTTTTTTTTTTTTCTCAACTTTTCTTTTCCCTTTTGAACACGATTTAGGACCTTTCTTTGTAAAGTCATCATGGTTTATTTTCTGCGACATTTTTCTCTGATCTCTCACTAAGAGACAGGAGTGATTTCACGGCGTCTGCCATTGTTTATAACGAACTCAGCCTAGTCTAGCTAAAACAAGCAAACACCGGTAAAGAGGGATGAATAGTCCAATACAACACAAATATAAATTTTAAATTCTCCACAATAACACAGTCACAGTTAATTTAATAATGATATAATCCAGTAAATTGTTCGGAAGAACTCGATGAATTGGATAATTAATCCGATGAAATTGAAAGTCGTTGTTGATCATTGGGTGTACCGGTAAAGAGTGTGAGGAATCATGGGTGACCGGTCTTCTTCGGTGAAGGTATGCATAGTCAGCAGTAACCAATGAATTAATACAAGAGGTGAAAATAAATTTTAAAACCAATCACTTTCTTAGAATAAGTTTCAAAAACAAAAATCAAGGATTGAATTTATTCATAATCACAAATCTATTCTAATATCTGGTTTCTTTGTTGCCCTTGCAAAAATGCTTTAGAATGGATATAAATAGAAGTGCCACATATGATATTTAAGGGGTTTTATGGTGCATGCAACACATTACGGTCATATCAGCGCCATACAAAGGAAGAAATGGGATAGTAAAAAGTTCTAGAATTACAATTAAAGCACACAAGAAAAGGTAAGACAAAGGGGAATTGTTTCAAATAGGAAACAGATGTAGATTCCAAGAGCAGACTATCAAATTACTCAAATGTTCACAAAACCATATATAATATGTAAACAAAACATAATACAGTGCATAACAGAGAGATGATTTACATGCAATTGACTGTTCCCTCGAGCTAGGGTATTCCTGCCAGGGCCAGGAAAAAACCAAGTAATCTCATCCTAAGACAAAGACAGAAAGCATGTTGGAAAACAGATACAGGGTCATAGAAGAGACAGTAAGCACCTCCCTGCGCAATATGGGAGGTTAGGAACCCCACCCAGTATTATGTCTAACCTGTGGTGGTTCTTCTGCTTGACCTGACTGTGCCTCTGGCATCACTGAATCCACAGCTCCATTTACTGTAAAACCTTATTATTATCCTGAAATACAGACATTAAAAATTCAAGAAATTTGGTCCAAACAATAAAAGGTCTTTATCGAAATTATATGTGCATTCCTCATCACTGTGCTCAAGATTTAACAAATTACAGTCGCATTTTCTCAAATCTGGAACGCCACAATCTGGATGTCTTAATTATCCAGACAGACAGGTTGCCTGGGGCATATTTTTGTCTTCATTATCTGTACACTTTATGGACTGATTCCACAATGTGATGTTTTTGTAATCTATACAAAATGCTGGGAATGGAGAAATGTGACTATACATAAAAATCTAAATTTGCTACTACTTACAAAGAAAGAATAATAATAAGAAAGAAAATGATAATAGGGGGTTTTACAGTCAAAACTTAAACAAGGTGATCTTTTATTTTAAATGCCAATATAGGTTATTAACAATCTTGTATGTTGCCTCACGTATAACAAATCCCATCTGAATTCTCAGTTAAAGTCATTACAGTCAAAGAAATGAATATTCAATCTGTTAAGTCGCCTCATGAAAACAAATACTAATGAACTCAAGGATGATGATCTTGGACAAAAGGCCTATTGAGAATGACAAAGGAGTTTTCCACTGATATCAAAATAAATAGGTGCATTTGTATAAGTTTGATGACTATTTTATTCTAAATGACTGGTCAGGATGTGATAAGAAAGTGGCTGCCATATTTTGTAAAAATGTAAAGGATGAAAAAAAAAAAAAAACCAACAACCCCCCCCCCCCCCAAAAAAAAAACAAACAAAAAAACAAACAAACTGGCTGCAATCCTAACAATTTCATCTCGATTTTTTGTTGCTTTTATATAGGAGCCTATCATAAAAGAATTACCTATGATGATGCTTTACAAAATTTGTGAACATCTAAAGAGGTTTTTAATTTGGTTGATGAGATTCTTCAAATAATATTGTTATTCAAAAGACAGAATAAGATGAAAGAAGAGACTCACTTACTTTTCAGATCCAAAGGACTTTGTTAAGGTAATGTCTGCATCGTTGGTAGTGATGTTAAAGTCTGGGATTGGTGGAAGGGTTCCACTGGATCTAGATTTTCATATTGAATTTCCTTTTCCAAGAACTTTGATATTTCCTTGTCGACTGTTTTTTAAAGACAAATAAATCAATGAATAATCCAGTGTAATAGGATAATACCTAAAATATTTTCTTTTGAAAAATCATGCAACTTATTTTAACCAAAATTCTTATACTATGCAAACCATTGTACACTGCAGTCTGCTTAAGATAAACTCCCAGGGAAAAGAAAAAAAGTTATCTTATCCAAAAGTAAAGGGGAAACAATCCTTCAGCAATTTGTTATCCCACTTTATCAAATATATATCCTCAGAAAGATAGCCTAGCTTCCAGTGAAGCTTGGCAAAACTAAGAGCGACTTAAAAAAAAAAATCATTATATTTGTCATTAAGAGTCATCTAATGCAAAAGGTATACGATGATCTAAACACTGGGGGAGGCAGAGTGAGATTTTAAAAATAAGTTGGGAGAGTTGAGAAATCATCACCCGTTCCCTAGTCTATAGTAATTGTGAGCCCTTGAAACTAAGCTGAGTGATGGTTGAGTTGGGGGGGCAGGGGGGGGGGGGGGGGGGAAGGAAATAGGGGAGGGGGTGCATTGGAGATGTGCACTACATGGATGAGACAATGGGGGAGGGAAGGGCAGGATACTATGACAAAGAAAAAAACCCACATGTTCACATGAATGTGTTTCTGATTGTGTGAGTCATACATACGCTAACACACATTAGAGCAAGTAAAATATATATTGATGAGGAGACAAAAAGAAGGGAGATGGAGAAATAACTGAGAGATAAAGTCCCGTCTATTCCAGTCGTGTAGATCCAGATGGTTGAATTTATTTTATCCAAACTATCTAACCAACAGTTATCTTAAACGTTTTAAATAAATAAATGATTTAGAGCAGAAAAATTAGGCCCTTTGCCTCAGAGTTTATTTTAAACAAAAGTTTATCTTAAGCGAACTGCAGTGTATTATGAAAATTAGAACTCAACAAAATGAGAAAAGTTACATTACATAAAAAACTCGTAAATTATGACGAAAAAAACCCCACCCAAACCAAAATGATTTAAACAGGTCCAAATATTGTATAGGCTAAATTTTTTTTTTGCAATCAGCATCAAAATCCAATAATTCACATGAAGTTATGCAACAATTACTTGTCATAAATCGTCATTAGTATAAATTTATCAGGAAACCTAATTAAAAAACAGAATTTACTCCATTTCACACCTGCCATCATGTAAAAAAAATCTTGAGGCCACAGCTTGTGGGAGCCATAGTGAGTTAGACACAGGAATGGTGACCGAGTAACATACTAAAGCCACTCCTTTGTATAAAGAAGACGGGGAAAAAAAAAAAAAAAAGTGACAGAACCAGGATCAAACCCACAACGTCGATTCTGACAAGCCTTCTAAGGCGACGACTTAACCGTAACCATTCGGCCATGACACCCACATGAAAGTTGACGCATATTCCGTGTATATAGAGTAACCTACTATCCATCAACTGATTTATTGGAAATTTTTGTTGGTTAATTTTATGTATTTATTGACAATTTATTAACTTTACTTATTTCAATGTGTATTTTTGAAACATTCCATATTCTGGAATGTGGATTAAATGTTTAAAAGAGCAGATTTTCAAACCAGTGTCTGGGAATAAGAATATTTCGGGGGGCCTTCTGAAGCTCCTACATCCCCATTATTCTTGTTCTAGTAGGGGGTTTGGGAGGGGGAAACGTTTTTTATAAGTTCTAGTAGGGGGGTTTGGGGAAGGGGTAGACTTTTAAAAAAAAGAAGTTTCCCCCCGCCCAAACCCCCTACTAGAACGTTATAAAAAACAAGAATACTGGGGATGTCGGAGCTTTCGGAAGGCCTCCCAAAATTTCTTATTCCCCGACATCTCTGACAATAAGAAATTTTTCTATTCCCAGACATGTCTGGCAATGAGAAATTTTTCTAGATTCCCAGACATGTCTGGCAATAAGAAATTTTCAAATGAGAAATTTTTCTCAACATTTCTGAGAATAATTACAGCGTT
>NW_027625150.1:0-7347 GCF_034508935.2 Berghia stephanieae
ATGCCATAACCGGTCGGGGGGACTTTGATTGATGTGGGCTTTTTGGGTTCGCCACCTGATTTTTCTCACTTCCCTAATGACAAAAAATCTTTTTTTGACATAAATATTCTATTTACTTTTTTACTAATAATTTTCTTTTTGCGCTCTGTTATTTTTATTATTATTTATATTTTTAAAATATTCCTTTCATTGCTTTATTACTTTATTGAAAAAATTAATTTCTGATTGTTGTAAATAATTTTAGTAAATTGAATTTTGTCGTTTGGGGCCGGGGCCTACAAAAAACAAAATAAATTTTTAGTCTTTGGTAATTTGGGGGTCTTTTCCCTTTGATTGCTTTTTCCCCCTGGTTTCGAGTAAAGCTTTTGGGGAAATTTTGTTCTAACGAAAAAACATAGGGTTTACCATTCCGCCGATAAAAAGTTTACCCCCAAAGGGGGGGTTGGGGAAAAAAACCAAAAAATTCTTTTGACATTCTGTCTGATTTTTCGTGAAACAAAAGGACAATTAGTTTTCAGGAACTTCAATGTGTTACATTCCGATTTTTTTTATTTTTGTTATAAAAAGAGGGAACCCTAACCCCGGAAGTGGTGGATTGACATTTATTTCTATTAAAAACAAAATATGGGTCTTTCATGGATTTTTAGGCAGGGGTCTCCAAAAAATTAACAAAAACCCTTCCCAAAGGAATAGATGGAAAAAAATTAACAAAAGGAATTATACAGCCCTTGGGCCAGCCCCTTAAATATTTGGAATGCTATTCTCTCTACGCTGCATGTAGCTGATGTGCAACGATTGTCTATTGATTTTTTTCATATTCATAAATGTGCTTTATTTTCTTTTTTTTTTTTCCAGAGAAATACAAAAGCCAGGAGCCCCTTCCATACTGGGGCTTTTTGAAAACAAAACTCTCAAGAATTTGTGGGAAACAAAAAGATAACAAAATTTTTAAAGGGGCCAAAAAACAGCCAAAAAGGAAAGGAAGAACAATAAAATCTCAAAAAAAAGGGCATTTTTTTTCAAACACTAGAAAAAAATTCAAATTATGCTGAAGAGCCAAGGTCAAATAAGTTTTTAGTGTGCGGGGCTGAAAGGGGGTTTTACTCGGACAAGGTTTATAACCAAAAAAAAAATGTTACGAGCATTCGTTTGGGTTGTAAAATTTTTTTCCCGGGCTCCCCAAAAGAAAAAATAAAGGGAAATTCTTAAACAAATTTGGGGAAGATGAAGTGGGAAATTTGTGCGATCAACAAAGCTATATTTTGTTAAAAAAAATTTGTGGAGAAAATTCAAAAAGGGAGAGAAAAATTTATAATGATGTTTCGATTTTGGAAAAATTTGATTTTAAAACTAGAAGAAAAACAAATAAAACTTCTTTCTCTGGAGAGGACTGGTAAAGCTTTTAAAACTTTAATGAAATATCCAAACCTTTCTAAATACTTTAAAAGGGAGGGGACTTTGAAAGCGGCTAAAGTTTCTTTGGATTTAATTTTGAAAAAGTTAAAAATTTCTTAAAAGGGGAATAATAATGCAAACAAAATGGAAATCCGCAAAAATTTTATTTGTTCAAATTTCCCCGGGATTTTTTTTTGGGATGTATTTTTTTTTACACCCGGTTTAAAAATTAAGCAAAAGAAAAATTTGAGAAAACCCAAAGAGATGCCAAAAAAAAAAGATAAAAAAAAGCTAGGGCAATTTTAAAAAACTGAAAGGGTCCTATTTTTTGGGATTTAAAATTATTTGATTCACATATGTTTGTTGGGTTTTCGAAATGTCATCGTAGCTAGGCTTACAATGTTTAATGCAGGGGGGCGGAACCCGCAAGGATGTTTTAAAAAGACGGGAATGACTTTCAGGGTGAATGGGTTATCCCAGTTTGTACAACAGTCCGATCCCGGGAAAAAAGCTTATTTGAAAGTTAAGCTGGCTTCAGTCGGGAAAGGGAACAAGTGTTGGTCCCTGTGTTGTACCAATACAAAATTTTCACCCTTTTAAAGGAAACTTGCACGGGAGCGTAAAGGGTTGAATTCGACAACCCTTTTTTTTTTCCAAATACGGAATACCCAAAGATCTGTAAGGGGTTTTAAAATTCCCATCAAATAGTCCACTTCCTTAGTAAAGTTTTAGAAAAACCCCTTGTTAAATAGCTGAAAATTTTCGGGCACCGAGCTTCGACTTATTTGCCTTATTTTGATTCCCCCAAAAACCCAGAGAGTCTCTACACATATGGGACACAGTGAATCAATCAACAAAACATTTATCAGTGTCCACTGCAATACGAGAAAAACAGAAGTTGGTCTTTTTTGGGGGTCAATTGTAACCAGCATGGGGAGGGGGGAAGGGAAATTGAAACATTGAAAAAAATTGATTTGTAGTTAGAGCCCAAATGCAAATTTTGGGAACATCCATAGTAACAGTCAAATCAAAAAGAAATATTGAGGGTGAAAAAAAGGGTGCCAAAATCACTTACGTGTTCTTCAAAAAAACTAACCCAAGAAAAATTCAGAAAAAAATGGGAGATACATGTCATGGCAGATGAGGATCAGATAGAGCAAGTCTATTTTAAAAACTTTGTCGAAGATGTTTCAGCCATGGTTCAAGGGGGATCTTTAAACCAAAAGTCTAAATTTATTTGTCTTAAAACCCCACAGGGATTTTCAAAAAAAGGAACCCCTGAAGGACACAAATTTTGGTGAAGACAAAAATTTTTAAATGAAAGAAATAAAATATAAAGGGAAGAGCTTTTTAATGGGTTTTTAAAATGACAATCAGAATTGTTTGAATTCATTCATTGTTTTTGTAAAGTGTTATTGACTAAATTTGGGGTTTAAAAAAACTTTTTATCTTTATATTTTCAATCTTTTTAATTTTGAATTCCCTTTTTTATATTAATAAACATTCATTTGCTCAGCTTGAGAGACAAATGTTTGAGAACCAAGTTTAAACCCGGTTCTGTTAAAAACGGTTTTTTTCCGTATTTGACTTCCGATCATAATCTTATTTTTAGTTCAAAACCCGTTTTTGAATTTTTTGATTTTTTTGGGGGTAAAAAACCCATGGACCTAAGAATTATTTTATTGATCCATTATTTTACTTTTACTACACTCTATTGTTGTTATTATTTTTTATCATTATTTGGGTCCATGAGGATAATCTCCATTTGTGAGCCTTTAATTTAAATTTTTTGCCTCTTCAAAAAGGTTTTTCAACAATAAAAAATTCCTTTCTTTATAGGGCCCCGTATTTTACTAAAACCTTCAAATGTTTTGGGAGATTTGCAAGGTTTGGGATGTTGCCTCGATATACTTTGAATATTTTAAGAAGTATTGATACTTTCATTTTTGTTAAAAATTTTTTTAATTAAGAAAAAAAATTAAATCCACCTTTTTGTTTGGGAAGGTATTCAATAAAAAATCAATTGCTTATTTTGTTTTAAAGTGACAATGTTTTTTCCCTTTATTAATTTATGAAATATAAAATTTTAAATTTCCCTTAAAAACATTTCATTATTTTAAATTTTTTTTTTTTCAAAAATTTTGTAACGGTTTTTGGTTCAAGAAAAATAAGATACCCATTTTTGGGTGTGTTATCTTGTCAAATAAAGAAGTAGGAATTCTCTAATATTTAGGGTGCATTTTACATAACACTTATAATTTTACTACTTACAGCCCTTTTATGTTTTAAAAAAACATATATCAATCGTTTTTTTTCGAATCACCAATTTTTCCCCAAAAAACGCCCTCTCAAGTAGTCCGGTTGGTATTATCTTTTTCAAAACCATTTTAAAGTTATTTTTTTTATTTTTCAATTGGCTCTTGTGTTTTGGGTCCTTTCAAATTGGGGGCGTTAAATTTTTTTTTTATATTGTCCGTTTTGAATTTTGATCCTTTTGGGGAAAAAGCTCCCTAGCGGGCCAGGGGAGGGGAACACTGGTTTTAAATTTCCCCCTTACTGTTTTTCCAACTTTTTCAGCTTTGTCTTGGGGAAGAAAACTTTTTTTTTTCCTCCCCCCCGGAGTCAGCTGGGGGGAACAAAAATGCATATTTATTTTTTTGGGGAGATGATATTTTTTTCCCTTTTAAATATTCTTGTTATTTTATTATAAATTTGTTTTTTTTTAATGTAAATGAAAGCATTTTGGTTTTTCCTCTTTGTTTTTTTTGTTTTTTGGTCCGGAAAAAGACTTATAGGTATCCAAACAAAGTACATTGGGGAACGCTTTGGAATCTACATCTGATCCTATTTGTTCCCATTTTTCCCCCTATGTCTTACTTTCCTTGGATCCCTTCAACTGAATTCTAGAATTTTTTTACATCAAATTTTTCCTTTTTACGGCCTGATATAACCCAAAATGTGTTGCAAGCGTGAAAAAACCCTTAAAAAAAACAAACATCTTTGGGGAAAAGTGTCTTTTAACGATCAAAGGGTTGTACAAAACCCGATAATTGGCAACTTTTGGCTGCCCTTCATCTCAAACTTGTTAGTGTTAGTAATAGAAATTAAAAAGGTGCTTTTATATGTTTCGATTGGGGGGGGGGGGGGGGGGGGGGGGGGGTGGGGGGGGGGGGGGGGGGGGGGGGGGGGGGGGGGGGTTTTTTAAACAGCCCCTTGGGAAATGGGGGGTTTATTTTATTTTTGAAAAGTTGGCGCTAGTAAATATTTAAAAAAATCAGATATTGGCAGAATAAAAATCTTTCTACTAACCCAAAATTATTGGCCAATTAGCTTTATGTTCAGATTTTTTTAGATACCTAAAGTAAAAATTTTACTATTCTTTTTTAATTTAAATTTAAAGTTGCAATCTTTAGAGGCACTGTCAAGAAAAAGAAACCCCTGTGCATTTTTAATTTTATTTTCTTTTTCCCCCCACCTTTAATCAAATAATAATAATTAATAAAGAAAAAAAATGCCAACACAGCAGAACGGGAAAGGTTTAAGAAAATTTAAAATTTTTTTTTTTTATTTAAAAATTTTTTAAACGATTTTTAAAAACTTTTTTCTTCAAAGTTTTTTGCTTTTTAACAAAACAATTAAGCACTTCCCCCCAACATATTTGGGTTTTTTTATATTTTTTGGGGTTTTTTTTTTTATAAAACTGTTTCACCTTTTTTTGTTTGCTGTACCCAACAAAAAATTTATGCTTTTTTTTGGTACCAAAGACTTAATTTATACAGTGATGAATTTTTTGTGATGGCTTTTGGGGAAATGAAATAAAATGCAATAGAAATTTTTAACTTTTTCGTATGTTCATTTTTTCGGTCCCAAAAGTAAATTAATTTTAAACTTTTATGTTTATAAACCCACAATGGGGGCCAACGTGAGCTGGTAGTCATTTTATGGAAAACGACAGAAAAAAACGTTTTTTACAATTCTTTAAGTCCCCCAATAAAAAATAGATGTAAATGAGACTTTTTACAAGGGCTCTGCATCGCCACAAATATAGATCGAACTGGGAACTCGGGGCTCAACGAAAATGTTTACCACGAAACCAAAGAAAACATTTTGCAAGTTAAAAATGAATGAATGTTATTAAGCCGTTCTTGTGTATCAGATTTCTGTCCACCACCAACCCCTTTCCCGGGTGGGGGTTCCGACTTTCCCCTAATGGGCAGGGACGACCTTGGTCTTCTACCCCCCTATTTGTTTTTTTAACTTTTTTTGTCTTTTTTTTCGGTGGGATTACTTGGTTTTGCCAGGGGCCTGGGTGGGGGAAAAAAGCAATTTTAAGTTTCGAGTTTTTGGGGGATTATATTTTTCCCCTTAAAACCTGTCTTTATGCCTTTATTGTTTTTTTTTTTACATATTTTTTTATGCTTTTTAAACATTTTAGTGTACCCTCTTTGTTTGGGGCCTGGCTTGGTCTGAAGGACGTTTAGGGGGTTAAACTACTTTTTATGGGGTCTTGGAATCAGTTCCTATTTGAAAAAAAAATCCCCTTTGCCTTATTTTTCTTGGTGCTCTAATTGTAACCAAAAAAATTTTTTCTACCCTTTTCTTCCTTTTTTTGGCCTGATATACCTTTTTTGTTTGCAAGCGCCCTAAAAACCCTTTTAAAAAAAAAACTAAAAAACCAAAATCCATTTTGGTATACAACAACAACAAATAAACCCTCTGCCTGGTCCCTTCTATCCTGATCTAACCGGGGCGCAGGTTTTCTAAAGGGGGCGGGGGACTGCAAAAAACAATGGCGCACGGAGCAAAAGGGGGAAATTTTGCCGTGTTTGATCCCAGGTTATTTCCCTGACGCCCCCCTTTTGAGGGTGGGGCCTTCCCCGGGTTAGTAAAGCGTTTTTCGGCCCCTTCACTCTACGCCACGGGAGGAAAGCTTCGACACTAAAGCCCAAATTTTTAATCTTAAGGGCTTACTTTATTTTTTGCAATTTGGTGGTACTCACTTTTAAAATGCACTCTTAGGGGGGAAAACTATATTTAAACTATCGGGGGGTCCCTAAAAGGGTTTTTTTAATGTGGGGCTCCCAAAAAAATTTTTTTAAACCAAAATTCTCCTTAAAGCACGAAAAACCTTTGAAAAACATTAAAGGGGGCCGGGGGAAAATTTTTCCCATAACCATTGTGATCATCAAGCATCAGAATGTGTTTATAAAAACATTGTAGGGGGAAACAAAATTACTCATTTGAACAAAGATTAACATTTAACAATTTGAACAAACAATGCTTGGCCCCAATTGGGGCATTTCACTGGCACCTTTAAAAGTGGATGATACTTTTTATTTATATTTAAAAATAATATAATATATTATATATTTTATAATATAATATATTATATATATATAAAATATTTTTATATATAAAATATATTTTACACTTTGATGCCCCCCCTCTTTGTGGGGGGCCCGGCTTATGCGGATAGACATTCAGGTGATTTCAAAACTAATACCCGATAGTGGGGCTCTTGGGAAATTTCTCTGTCTCCCATTTAAACTTATTCCCCAGTGTTTCGTTTTGTTGGGGGTTTAATTGTAATTCTAGAAATTTTTCTATCCTGTTTTTTTCTTCCCTTTTTTCGGCCTAAATGTAGGGAAGCGCCGTAAAAACTTTAAAAAACAAAAAAAAAACCATTTTGTAAAATAACCCAAACCCCAAAAAAGATACCCAATGGGGAAAACGAAAAAGACGGGCGGAGAATCTATGATAGTTCGGGAAGATGACGTCACTCAGCCTTTTTTTATTGTTTTTCCATCCGCGTTTGTGATTTTTTCTCACTAAAACGTAACCAGACCCTTAAAAGCCATGGTTACACAGTTTGTGTTTGGTCCCTTTACTTCCGGGTGGGATGTTTGAACTCCTTGGCCAAGCCATTCAAACTATTGGTTTAAGAGGCCCTGA
>NW_027625151.1:0-7344 GCF_034508935.2 Berghia stephanieae
GAAACCCCACAAAGAAAGGATTTAAAGCCGTGATAAAACTTATATGGATTTCCAACAAAAAATAAAAAAGTCCTTCTCCACCAGGGGACTTACAGCAGAACTGAAGATGAAATTAAAAGTCACTATCTTTACCATCCCTATTAGCATGAATCATGGAAAAAACTCGAGGCGAATGGGGGTGGGTGTTGTAATTTAATGTTCTTCTCCCCCTAAACATGTTCACCCTAAATGAATACAAAGCGCGTACGATGGATGGATCGTCACGAAGTCAACCATGGTCTATGGAGACAATGGCCATTCGCAGCTCCGATAACGTCAGGGATTAAATTGGGGATGTCGAAGATCAGACTCTAAGACACGACGGAAATGCTACACCCTCACGTTTTAGAGTGACAAAAGAAATAAATCAAGATAAGGTTGGATGTCCTGAGTCGTGCATACCACAGGTATTTCCCTATAGCGCCTTAAAACGCAAAGGCATTTCCTTACAGCCCCCCACTTAAGACAAAAATCTTGGATTATGTCTAAAAGACCAGGAAATGCCTGAGCAATGTCTTCATCAGCTTGCCTGGCTGAATAGTCCGGACCATGGTTCTTGGTTCCCTTGTCTGATGCCGGCATGATCGTCCCACGAGGTCGACAGCAACACGCGGAAATGAGTCTAAATTAAGGGCATCTCCTGACGGGGAACTTTCTGTTTTTTTACCTTTCGGTACGCACCTTTGACATACATCGCATGAACGACAAAATTTGCGCACGTCAGTCCAAATGCTCGGCCAATAAAACGCTTCTAGAATGCGTTCTGTTGTCTTCTTGGCCGCCAAGTGTCCAACAAAGACACCCTCATGCGCGAGCCGCATGACTGTGATACGCAGTCCCTTCGGTAGCACCACCTGTTTCGTTGGATTTCCATGGTGTACCTTGGGCGAAGTGTAGTGGCGGTACAGGATTCCGTCCTCGTATGCATACCACTGTTTACTTATCTTGTTGGTGATTTTCTTCTCACCGCTGCTTGCAAACTCTCTAGCTTTAGCTATTGATGTGTCAGCTTCTTGTGAGCCTTTAAATATGCAGGCGTCACGTCAATTTTTGGGGCAGGTAACGTCACTAACTTCTTCGTCTTTCTTGTGCTTGAGCCTCGTGTCTCGACTGCTCGCACAGAACGTTTGTTACACATACCAGGACATTTCGCCCCTGGTTATGTTTCCAAGGATGACGTCAAATAGTGGGTGTTCCATTTCCACCGCAACTGACTTCACCTTTAAAATATGGACAGTCAATGGTGACGTCCACAGTCGTGGTCCCTCTAGCAGTGCCGTCAGCAAGTAGGACCGGGACTTTCCGTGTTCCCCTGCTACTGCCGCAACTAGGCCCTTCTTGACCACCACACAACTGCATCCACTGTCCCGGAGTACAGTCACCGGTCGGCCGTTTAGTAAGCCGTTGCTACCGGCATATTCTTGTCTCGTCCCTCGTGGCCCAGGCATAAGGCCGACGTTACTGGGAGTGTGCAGCCGCACATCAGTTGTAGGTGCCCGTGGCTGCATTTTTTGAATCTTCATTAGGTAGTTAGGTGCTGACATTGAGCGACCTGTGGAGGTTGTAGCCTCTTCTCATCAAACTGCCTCTTCGCAGTCTTTCGAAGTGTGCCCCCGTTTCTTGCAGTAGTCACATGTAATGACCGTTAATGCGGCCAGTCCGGGTTTTGTTCTGCAATCTCTGGCAATGTGTCCCGCTCTTTTGCAAATGTGACATGTGACTGGACCGTTCCTAGGCGGTCCGCTAAATACTCTCTGGTTGAGATTCTCTGGCCTAACTTGTTTCGAGTCAATCTCTTGCTTTGTTCTGATTGGTGCTGATCTCGTGAAGGCACCTGCTGAGCCGTGAGCATCCATATATTGGCTGATCAGATCCACGACTGATCTCACATCTGTGGGCTTTTTTCTTTGACAAACACGAGGAGCTCTCGCCCACAAATTGTCCATCAACTGCTCCTTAATAATGAGATCAATTATGTCACCGGCATCTGCCTTGTTCTTTCCTGCCATTTCCACCCACTTGCTGAAGTAACTGCTAATCCGGTTACTAAACTGCTCAATGCTTTTCTCCCGACTCCGGTCTTGACTTGCGAAATTTTTCGCGAAATCCATCTTCCCTTAAATTATATCGCTTGAGGAGGCTTGCCTTCAGGATAGAGTAGTCGTTGGCCTCATCGTCGGATAGGCGACGTATACTTCCAAGGCGTTGCCAGTAAGGAGAGCGCTGAGATGGGTGGCCCAATCTTCCTCCTCCATCCATTTACTCGCGCATACCTTTCGAATCTTTGAAGATAGTCGTGGAGATTATCATTGGCAGCATGAAAAGGTGGTAATTTTGGTAGTCTAATAGTTTTCATGTGACTAGTACTTTCCGCCTGACCTCGATTGCTCCCTCTTCCCTGCCTTCATTTTTCCTCTGCTGCAATTCCAATCGCAAAGTTATCAGTGCTGTCTCTTCTCGCAACCTTTCCGTCTCTAATTTAACCCTCTCTCTTTCAATTTCGATATCTCTTTCCGCCCTTGACCTCTCTGCTCCAAATTCTCTCTGTTTTCTGTCGTCTTCTTCTCGCAACCTTTCCGTCTCTAATTTAACCCTCTCTCTTTCAATTTCCAATCTCTTTCCGCCCTTGCCCTCTCTGCATCAAGTTCTCTCTGTTTTTCTGTCGTCTTCATCTTTGATAGTCTTCTCTATCCAGTCTTTCAAATCTATTCCGGAGAGACCCAAAGATGATCCAATCTTAGCTAACTTTTCAATGCTAGTACTCATGTTAGGAACTGAATGTCGGCAGAGACGGCAGTAAACTAAATGTTTATACAATGAAAAATCAAATAGAAAACGTAGACAGCCAATGGCGTCGCTATAGGGAAGAGCAAAAGAATAACTTTGATAAGGTTGAATAATCACCGAGACTGTGGATGACAATGAAATGAGGAGAGGTGTTTAGAGAGATTAAAGTGGATTATCTATATAATAGATAGAAACAGGAGGGGGGGGGGGTAACAAGATTCATGTAACCTGTGTTATCGACTGAAACAATATATCTGAATGAAGAGGAACTAGGTTCAAAACTGTTCGTCTTAAAACAGCTCGTGGCGAAGTGCTAGCTTAACTGCAATTAATACAATTACTCCTTGGTGTGTATAGATGTATGTGTGTCTCAAAAACTTATCAATTCACAATATGCAAAAACAATGGCAATCAGATAATCCTACCCGGCAGCTCCACAAATTATGTCACACGGTCAGGGCACGAGTGTGCACGGTTCGGACCCAGACGGCGACACTTATATAAGAAAAAAAAATAAAAAGGGGGGGGTGAGGCTGACTGCCAAAGATTCACAAATTATGAACACAACAAGTCCGAGATTTAAGTGTATATGATATGAAGTGTTTATTAATTAATGTAATGAGCTGGATATAAATGAAATGTATATGATTGAATATAGCAGATGAATCAAGATGGTATGGTGGATGATGATAATGATGATGATGTTGATGTAATGAATGTCATCAAGATGACGCTTCTAAGTAGAATTATGATATTGATAATATATGTCAGTGATAAAAGGATAAATGTCAAAATAATATTGATGATTGACAGATATGATGAGTTGGTGATAGAAGTGAATGATGTGAATATAAAGCTAAATGATATATGAATAATGATAGAAAAACATGATTATTTAGTTTGTATGACCTCAGGGTCCCCAACGAGCATTCGGACAGGATGTGGTTTCCCTGGTCTGTCTGGGGGGAAACCCCATGGGGATTCAGTGCCCCGGTGAGATTTTTTCCCTTTTTAAAAAAGGTTTGGGGGCGGTGTTTTTTCCCCCCTTTTCTCTAAACTCTGTTCAAACCCCCACCCCTTTTTTTCTCTTGAGGTCTGTTTTCCCCCGCTGGGGAAAACTTTTTCTTTGGGTTTGGGGGGTGGAGGGCATCGTTTGCTGTCTTGTCCCATGACCTGGTACTAATTTTGCATTTGAGTGGGGTGAAAACATCTGGTCAACGAAGCAGGGAATCGAACCTGTCCAAGCATCTGAAGTTAACCACTACACAATAGAACAACACACATATTAATGCATAATTAAACCTACTTAAAGTGATGACCAGACGTTCTTTTGGCGGCAAAGGCTTTCGGAAATTGGTCG
The DNA here is from genome assembly GCF_034508935.2 of Berghia stephanieae. Classification (NCBI taxonomy): domain Eukaryota; kingdom Metazoa; phylum Mollusca; class Gastropoda; order Nudibranchia; family Aeolidiidae; genus Berghia; species Berghia stephanieae. The sequence goes on from NW_027625151.1 coordinate 4,187, forward strand.
TTCTTTTTGTGATGAAAGGCCCAATCTTGTCTAACAACAGCTGAAAAGTTGAGGGTTTCATCCTAATGTATCGAATACATCTTTCCTCGTTCCGACAGTATTTCGTCTATAAGATGGTGGTACTCACCATATACGCTTCGCCTTTGATTTATTTATGGACCCAATATCTACGCCTATATCTTCGCCGTTTACTTAACCATCGTAGCATCAAACACTGAAGAACACGTTCTTCCTCCATTGTCATCGGTCAACCAAAAGTCAAAGTGACAAAAGATGCACAGAAAATGCAACGCTTCCACTCTGTTCGCAAAGGCGTCTTGGAAGCGCCGCGGAATCAAAGCGTCAAAACCCACGCGCCGAAAGCGCAACGCGTCGGCGACGCGTCCGCGTCCACTCTGTTTTGGGCCTTTACAGATGCTCGCTCACGTTCTAAAGAATATACTCTAATACGATTGTCTTTAAAAAGTGAAATATATAAATGTTTGTGTTTTTAAAAGCTTTTATTAATATTTTAGGGGGTTTTTTTTCCTCTTTGAATGAAAGACCTTTATCACCATCATCATCATCATCTTCATTCATATCATCATCCATCATCATCATCAATCATCATCATCATCATCATCATCATCATCATCATCATCACACTCAACTTAAAAACAAAAACCGCCTAAAATAAAACCATGAAGAGAAGGTGCAGGTTTAATCCAGTGCATGGAGTGAGTGGAGATCCCAAAAATAAACCCATTCAATCATTTTATAATGTGGGTATATCGTGTTTATATGGGTATCTCAATCACAAAGGGTCAAGGGATGGACCATAACATCCATCTTTACCCCCGTGCTATGAAAATACACATTTTATAAAAAAATTGACACGGAAAACTCGGCCTCCTAAAACGATCGGTTGAACTTCGTTCATCTCGTCAAAAATGTCTCAGACATTGAACTTCCTTTAAGACTTACTTGAAGTCCAAGTTTAGTTTTTGACAAGCTTAGGTTCGATTTAATCGATCGATATTTGAAGACGAGTTTTCTGGGCAAAATTTTAAAAATAGATTTCGTTAAAATAGTTAGACATAATGATATTGTTATAGAGACGAGTACTATGATAAGAGATACCATATCATCAAAGTATTTTAGCGCTTATCCGTTCACAATAGGCATGCATTCACACATGCTGCACATGCAATGCAGATTTCGCACAAACACTTAATCCTAATTTTGGTATATTGGAGATGTGAAGTGAGTATTGAATGGCATAGAATCAGAAGAAATCCTACCATGAATGAGAAAAGAAAATATGATAAAAACAAACTTGGAAACTAAAATAGTTCTACAAAGTCTCTCATAAAACTGCCAGATTCTAACGAAACAAAGTTTTTTTTTTTTTCTTCTAAATTTGCCATTAAACTTTTACTTCAAATATCGGTCAACTATCAACTTGTCAAATAGGATTGGCTCAAATAAACCTGAGACTTATTTGGATTCTCAGGTTTGAGACTTATTGACAAAAGGATGGCCATTTTTTTAAATAATCAATATTTGGAATTAAAAGGTTTCTGGCTAAAATTGAGAAAATGTGATTTGGCAGTGTATATTATAATAAAGTAAAATAAGATGATCACTGATCGTGAATTGATTTAGTGTCGGCAGGGTGTTTTTGTCAACCAGATGTATCCTCACTTTTTTCACCATTAAAACAGATTTTGTTTAACAGAATATAATAATAAATCAACAAATTTATATAAAACGTTCCCATTTTCTATTAAACTGCCTAATGCTACTTCGTGATGTTTTTAGTTATTTCCCTTGCAGACCGTTTTAGGACCAAGTCGCCCGTTTTGCTCCCAGCTTATAAAAAGAGAGGTGGTCGTAGTAGTAGTAGTAGTAGTAGTAGTAGTAGTAGTAGTAGTAGTAGTAGTAGTAGAAGTAGTAGTAGTAGTAGTAGTAGTAGTAGTAGTAGTAGTAGTAGTAGTAGTAGTATTAGTAGTAGCAGCAGTAGTAGTAGTAGTAGCAGTAGTAGTAGTAGTAGAGTAGTAGTAGTAGTAGTAGTAGTAGTATAGTAGTAGTAGTAGTATAGTAGTAGTAGCAACGACAAGCATAAAAATGTAAACAGAGGAGCAAACATTATAAATTTTAATATGATCGTGTTTTGACTTTTATACCCTCTGATCACATGACATGTGAAAAAAATTCTAGCCAGCATGAAGAATAAAGAGTACCGATTTTCTTTGTTTAGAAACCAAGCTGCTGGTGACATCAGACTATTAAATCCAATTAATTCGGCATAAGACACCGCCGGAAACTGACCGTTCTCTGTGGATAATAATTTTGCATGAAATGGCAGAAACGTACCATTACTTAATAAAAACAAGTTGGCTCAACTTGTTCATAAATAAATGCCTATAGGGAATGAGATTAGCGGAAGAGTAGCGTCCCTTGATTAAGACGTCACCCATAGTCTGTGACGTCACCGGCGGAAAAGTTAGTAGAGAGAGAACGTCATGTTGGTTGTGCGCATGCGTCTCTCGTCCTAGCTTCCTGTGAAAGCGGCTTGAGACACTTCAAAACCAAATTGACGTTCTCTCTGTAAGGTTGACGTCCAATCAAGGGACGATACTCTCCGCTAATTTCATTCCCTATCTCTGGGTAACAAGACAAGTGGATCGTGTCACTTGTACAACATGTAGCAAACACTTTCCGTTCCGTTACCGACTGATAATGATATCTATCACTTGTAAATTTTTATTTTCTCTATCTTTAAACCTGTACGCATGGCGCCATGTTTGTTCTCTTCCCCATATCTCGGTAAAAAAACTCGTGTATAACGCGATAATATGCATTATGTATTAACGACATGACATGAAAGACTGCTGATATAGCGTCGTCGTGTAACATTGAACATTATGTTTACATGGCCTTGGGCTATCTCTTACACAACCGATGTTTAAACACGGAATTGACAATGTAAAATGTTTCTAGACCAATATAAATAACCAAGTGATTAGAATTGCTTCTATCGACTGGTATAAAAATACCAATATATTATTCAAAACGAATAGAATACTCTTCAACCGTCGTAACGTCACTTCCTTCATAAATGACGCATGGTAACTTTACATGGCTCTAACATCGGAACAATGGGGGACGCCCCTAGA
>NW_027625152.1:0-7341 GCF_034508935.2 Berghia stephanieae
TTCCCCCGTTTGCATGACAACAAAGGGCCTTTTGGCCGGGTGCCTTCGTCTTGTTCGTCCCACCGCGATCGGGGATCCACCCCCCCGGGGTATACGCCGCCCCCCGCCGCTCTATAACCTGCCCACCCCCCCCCCGAACCGGTCCCGTGGTTTCATTGCGGGGGGGTGGCGTCATCACATCGTTCCGAGCAAAGGGCGAGCACGACCTGCTTTGACACCCCAATTATTCAGGGAAAACCGCCCACCTTTTCGCCCATACCCACTACCAAGCCGACACGGGTTAAGACGGAAAGAACAAAACCGAAGCGACGGGCAAGCGATGCCCGGGGAATCCTCGCAGGGGCCGGTTTCGGGACCGGGAAGGGACCCCTGCTCCACCCCAAAACCACGACGGTGCATAAGCCGGGGGAACGCACCCCGGGTTTTCGCTGCCCACCTCAGAATCCAACACACGTTTTAAACCACAACACAACAACCCATCAGCTGGGAAATTTCCGCGGCTGCTGGGACCAGGGTTTCCCTCCGATAGGGGCATCAACCACGTGTTTGGTCTACGCTCAATCCCACCGCTAGGGTCGCATCGAGCCCACCCGAATTTATCTTTACACCTCACCGGCGGAGTGGGAATTGCGCGCCTGCTGCCACCCCTTTAACTGGTAGCCGCTCGCACTCCCTCTCCGGATCGACCCGACCTCCTCACCCGAGCCAACAGGGGGGTCTTGCCCCCCGTCAAATTTGATGGGGCGGGGACAAACGGCACGCCGCTAACAGGGCGTCACATACCCAGAGTTCGCCTCAGCCTGGGGGCGGGGTTAACCACCCGCCCCGGGCAAGATCCTAATAAAAGCGCCCCCCCCCGGGGGAACCCCGTTTGGGGGAGGGTCGTGTGCACATTAGCTCGGGGTTCCTACAGTTCCACAAAAATCCCCCCCCCGTGTATTTTCGCCGATATACTGGCAGTTTGCGGCTTCCCCTTCTGTTAGGGGTAATACGTGCAGGGTTAACCCCAAACAACATAAACTACAGCAGGATCAACTTGGGACTATCCATTTCCAACCCGGCGGAGGACCCCGGGACGAGGAGTCACGAGCGCCGACGACGAACCAGACGCCGAGAATACTCCCAGCGCTCGACGCTTCCGCGCGGCCCTCTCGACCGTACCGACAAACGTTCCGCCCTTCGGCCTTCTCGCCTGGGCCGGAAGCCTCGACGCGACGGAAATCGATGCCTACACATCCCTAGCCGTCTGAACCCGAGGATGGCCGGCCCGTAGCCACCCTCGTCCAGCCTGGTCCGTGGTACAGCCCCGCGCGATTTGCGTCGCCTGCTTAATTCAATTTTCCCGACCACGAGTACCGCCCCTACATAACGTCCCAAAAACGTCCTGAAGTGAGGAGGTCCCTTTTCTCTTGCGGACTACTAAAAAAAAAAAATTTTTTTTGGTGCAAATTATGCGTCGACCCCAAGCCGTTTGGCCAACCCGGAGGGCCGACCCGGAACGCCCGATTCCACGCCTACTCTAGCGAAGTAGCGAACCGTTTAACCCGCGAACGTCCTCGAGCGAATCAGGGCCTAACGGAATGGCCCCGAAGTTCAAAACCGGCCGGCAATGGGGAGGTCCCAGGTGCGATCATAGGTGGTGGGTTTATTTCATTCAAATTCGCTCCGTAGAGGAAATGCGCTCGACCAAAGTTTTTTCCCTCGGCCCTCGGAGGGCTTACCGCGGGAGCGTCCCGGCGCTAGAGTCCTTCTCGGCCGTAGCGAGAGCTTCTTACCCCAGGACGCCCGTGCGGTAAAGCCTCGAATCGACGAGGCGATAAAATCGTATGAATAAAGCTCCCAAACCGGGATTTGAACCCCGGCAGGGTTGGCCGGCCCGTGGGCCAACTCGATCGAGCCCGAGTCGTCGATCGCCCGACTCTAGCGAAGTAGCGGGAACGCGTTTAACACTCCGCCAAGCGAGTACAGGGCCCTAACGGAAGGGCCCCGAAGTTCAAAACCGGTCGCAATGGGGAGGTCCCAGGTGCGATCATAGGTGGTGGGTTTATTTCATTCAAATTCGCTCCGTAGAGGAAATGCGCTCGACCAAAGTTTTTTCCCTCGGCCCTCGAGGGCTTACCGCGGGAGCGTCCCGGCGCTAGAGTCCTTCTCGGCCGTAGCGAGAGCTTCTTACCCCAGGGACGCCCGTGCGGTAAAGCCTCGAATCGACGAGGCGATAAAATCGTATGAATAAAGCTCCCAAACCGGATTTGAACCCCGGCACGGTTGGCCGCCCGTGGCCAACTCGATCGAGCCCGAGTCGTCGATCGCCCGACTCTAGCGAAGTAGCGGAACGCGTTTAACACTCCGCCAAGCGAGTACAGGGCCCTAACGGGAAGGGCCCCGAAGTTCAAAACCGGTCGGGAATGGGGAGGTCCCAGGTGCGATCATAGGTGGTGGGTTTATTTCATTCAAATTCGCTCCGTAGAGGAAATGCGCTCGACCAAAGTTTTTTCCCTCGGCCCTCGGAGGGCTTACCGCGGGGGCGTCCCGGCGCTAGAGTCCTTCTCGGCCGTAGCGATAGCTTCTTACCCCAGGGACGCCCGTGCGGTAAAGCCTCGAATCGACGAGGCGATAAAATCGTATGAATAAAGCTCCCAAACCGGATTTGAACCCCGGCAGGTTTGGGCCGGCCCGTGGCCAACTCGATCGAGCCCGAGTCGTCGATCGCCCGACTCTAGCGAAGTAGCGGAACGCGTTTAAACACTCCGCCAAGCGAGTACAGGGCCCTAACGGGAAGGGCCCCGAATTTCAAAACCGTCGGCAATGGGGAGGTCCCAGGTGCGATCATAGGTGGTGGGTTTATTTCATTCAAATTCGCTCCGTAGAGGAAATGCGCTCGACCAAAGTTTTTTCCCTCGGCCCTCGGAGGGCTTACCGCGGGAGCGTCCCGGCGCTAGAGTCCTTCTCGCCGTAGCGAGAGCTTCTTACCCCAGGGACGCCCGTGCGGTAAAAGCCTCGAATCGACGAGGCGATAAAACGTATAAAAAAAACCCCCCAAAAACCCGGGATTTAAACCCCCAAAAAGGTTTTTGGCCCCGGCCCCCGTGGCCAACCGTAAAGTATCGCGAACGAGGAAAAAAACCCCCAACCCCCTTTTAAAAATAAATTTTTATTATTATTATTATTATTATATTATTTTTTTTATTATTATTATTTTTATTTTTATTATTATTTTATTATGTGGGGATTTGAGTAAAGAGGCTTTTTTCGGGTACTCAACTATGCCCCGAGCCAGGCAATCGTGCTCAAAGCGTTTTAAAAAACGCGTCACACCAACAAAACACTTAGCGGGAAAAAGCGGGAAAACAAAAGGACGGAGAAAAAACACTTTTTCACGCCAGTTTTCTTTTTACATCTGTTTAGGGGGGAGAGAATGCGAGAAAAAAACCCCTTTTTGGGGGAACTCAACAGGGCGCCGAGGGGGGAAAGGGCCCCAAAAAGCGTTTTAAAAACGCGTCACAGCCAACAGAAAAAATTCTAACGGCAGGGGGGAACCACGCCAGGGACGGAGAAAACCACTACTCCGGCCGGGTATTCTTTTCCCCCAAGGGGGTTTAACGGGAGGAATGCAGAAAAAAACCCCTTTCAAACGGTACCAACGGGGGCGCCAGGGGGGCCCCAATTTTCGTCTCAAACGTTTTAAAAAAGGGGGCACAGCCAACACAACTCTTAGCGTCGGGGGGGAAAACACGACAGGACGGAGAAAACACTACTCACCCCAGTATTCGTTTTTACATCTAAATTACGGGAGAGAATGCGAGTAAAGAACCTTTCATCGATACCAACTACCCCCGGGGATCAAAAAATCGTGCTAAACCCCCGTTTCCCCCAACCCCCCCCTACAGCCAAAAAAACACTTAGCGTGCGAGCGGGACACCCCGGACGGGAAAACACTCCCCCGGGGCCAAAAAATTTCGTTTTAAAATCTGATTAGGGGGGGAGAAGCGAGAAAGAGGTTTTTTTAACAAAAAAAAAAAACTAGGCCCCGAACCCCAGGCAATCGTGAAAAAAGGGGCGCTTTACAACGCCCTACACCCAAGCAACACTTAGCGTGCAGAGGGGGAAAAACCCCCCCGGGACGGAGAAAACACTACTAAAGGGGGGGGTTTTTTTTTTTAACATTGATTAGGGGGAGAGAATGCGAGTAAAGAACCTTTCTATGGGGGTAAAAAACGGGGGCGCCGACCAGCAACGTGAAAAAAGGGGTTTACAACGCGTCAAAAAGCCAACAGAAACCTCAAACGTGCAGAGCGGACACACAGGACGGAAAAACCTACTCCGGCCAGGTATTTTTTTTTAAACACCCTTTTTTAGGGGAGAGAACCCGAAAAAAACCCCTTTCTATGGGGGACTCAACTATGCGCCGGGGGGGCAATCGTCTCAAAGCGCTTTACAACGCCCCCACAGCCAACAGCAACACTTAGCGTCCCAGAGGGGGGACACGACGGGGGGGGAAAAGAAAACACTACTCAGGGCCAGGTTTTTCGTTTTACATCTTTTTGGGGGGGAGAAATGCGAGAAAAAAAACCCCTTTTCAAATCGATACCAACTATCCCCCGGGGAAACCCCAAGGCAATCGTGCTCAAAGCGCTTTACAAGGGGGCTACAGCCAACAGCAACACTTAGCTCCAAGCGGGACACGACAGGAGGGAAAAACACTACTCACGGCCAGGAAATCGTTTAACATCTGTTTAAAACGGGGAGAAAATGCAGAAAAAACCCCTTTTTCTTTTTTTTTTTAAACCCAAAACATGCGCCAGCCAAAAATTTCGGCTAAAAGCGTTTTACAACGCGTTTTACACCAAAAAAGCAACACTTAGGGGAAAAAGAGGGACACACGGGGGGGGGAAAAAAACACTACTCAGGGGGGGGGTATTCGTTTTACATCTGATTAGGGGGAGAGAAGCGAGAAAAAACCCCTTTTAAACGAGTACCAACTATGCGCCGAGCCGGGCAATCGGCTCAAACGCTTACCCGCGCCCCCCCGGGCCAAAAAAGCAACACCTAACGTGCAGAGGGGGACACGACAGGAGGGAAAAAAAAACCCAAAACTCACCCCAAAAAAATTTTTTTTCCCCTTTGATTCGGGGAGAGAATGCATAAAGAACCTGCTCGGGGAAAAATCCCTCGGGGGGGGCGGCCTGCGCGACGGCGGCCCGGGGGCCCCCGGGGCCTCTCCCTGAGTGGGAAGACCGACCCCGACCCGAGAGCCAAACGCCGCCCCCCAAACCCGGGGACGGACCCCTCTTAAAACCCCCGGGTTTTTTTATCCCCAGGGCAGAGTCCCCCCCCGGGAACGGAATGAACCAACGGATCGCCCCCCCGGGCTAGAAAGGGGCCCCCCACCACCACCCCCGAATCATGAAAGAGCCCAGTTTTGTCCCCCACGCGGGGGCCGGGCCTGTAAAAATTTCCCCCTTTGAGTCAAAATTTCCCCCCGGGGGCCCCTTTTCCGGGGGGGGGGGCCCCCGTCAATTTTCCTTTTTAATTTTTTACCTTTCGAAAACCCCCCTCCCCCCGAGCCCAGGGGGCCGGGGGTTTTCCCGGGGGGCCCGCGAGGGGTTTCCCCCCCGGGGCGGGGCCCCCCCCCTTTTAAACCCCCCGGGCCCCCGGGTTTTCTGTCGGAACTAAAACCCCCCGGGACCCCCCGCGGGGTTTTTTTTTTCCGGCCTTTTTTTCATGACAACGAAGGCGCTTTTTTCCGGCCTTCGCTCTTTTCGCCCCCCCCCGATCCGGATTCCACCCCTCCCCCGGTAGTACGCCCCCCCCCCGGGCCCTCTATAGACCCCCCCCGCCCCCACGAAAAACCGGTCCCGGGTTTTCATTGGGGGGGGCGGGGGGTCACACACGTTCCAGCAAAGCGTGCGAGCACGACCTCTTTTAGCACTCCAATTGATTCAGGGGGAAAACCGCCCGTACCTTAGGGGCGGCCCAGAAACCCCCCAAAGTTTCCCAAGCCGACACGGCCCTTAAAAACCGGGAAAAAGACTAAAAACCCCCAGCACGGGGGAAGCGATGCCCGGCGAGATCCGTCGCGAGGGGCCGGTTGCGGCACCGGAAGCACCGCTTGCTCCATCCCCAAAACCACGACGGTGCATAATCGCCGGGCAACGTCACCCCGGTTTGTCGCTGCCGTCACCTCAGAGATCCAACTACGAGCGTTTTAAACGCAGCAACTACAACATACGCCATCGGAGCTGGAATTACCGCGGCTGCTGGCACCAGCTTGCCCTCCGATAGGTCATCAACGGCACGTGTTTGGTCTACGCTCAATCCGACCGCTAGGCTCGCATGCGAGCCCAGCCCCGACATTTATCTTCACTACCTCACCGTGCTGGGAGTGGGTAAGTTGCGCGCCGGCTGCCACCCTTAAGCGTGGTAGCCGTCTCGCAGCCCCTCTCCGGGATCGAACCCTGATCCTCCGTCACCCGTACCAACACGGGGGCTCTTGCCCGGGCCGTCTAAATTTGATGGACGGCGAGCAAACGGGCACGCCGCTAACAGCGGTCGTCACATACCCAGAGTTCGCCTCAGCCTGCGGGCGGCGTTAACCACCCGCCGCCGTCAAGATCCTAAAAATGCGCCCCTCTCCCCGCGGAGTAACCCCGTTAGAGAGGACTCGTGTGCACGATTAGCTCTGGGATTCCTACAGGTGTCCGACAAACATCGCCCACCCCGTGTATTATCGCCGATATACTGACAGTTCCGCGCTTCCCCTTCTGTGTAGGGTGAGCATAGGCGTGCATGGCTAACCTCAAGACAAGCATAAGACTACAGGCAGGATCAACCTGGTAGCGTATCCATTTCCAACCCGGCGGACGGACCCGCTGGACAGGAGCTACGGCGCCGACGACCGAAGCCCAGACGCCGAGAACTCCCAGCGCTCGACTCCTTCGCCGACGGCCCTTCTCGACTCTACCGCACAAACGTTCACCCCTTCGGCCTTCTCGCTGCTGGGTCGGACTGCTCCGACCGCCCGGACACGCTCGCGCTCACACGAATCTAGTCCTCTACCGAGGAGCTAACCTGGGACCGACTCCGGACTCTCCGACCACCGCTCGTCCAGCGCTGGTGACCGTGGGTGTACCAGAGGCCACCGCGCGCCTTTCGGCTCGCCTTGCTTCAATTTCAATTTTTCCGACCGACGACCGCCTTCCCTACATAAACGTCCCAAACCCCTGTAAGGTAGCCCTTTCCTCTTGCGGACTACTAAAAAAAAAATTTTTTGTGCAAATTCGATTTGACCCCCCACGTATGGCAAAAAAACCCACCCGACCCTCCGAACAGCCCCAATTTCCC
>NW_027625153.1:0-7352 GCF_034508935.2 Berghia stephanieae
ACACAAAAATCAATTAACATTTGTTAAAAAAAATGAATTAACAAAATTCGATGATTATCAAACTTAATACTGGAAATTTGAAAATCTCAAAAATTCACCAAAAATGGATGATGAAAATTCGAATAATTTCAAAATCAAATTAAATTTGAAATTTGAAAAAATAAAATGCCAAATGACTTTAAGAAAAATTGAAAATTTCAAAATCCAAAATTCTTTTATGTAATGAAATCAATGATTCAAAAATTGAAATTTATAGATGTCAAAAATTAAAGAATCCCCCCCCTCCCCCAAAAAAAGAAAAAAATAAAACTGAAACTAATTACTTGAATGATCAAATATGAGTTTTTTTTTTTTTTTTTTTTTTTTTTTTTTTTTTTTTTTTTTTTTTTTTTTTTTTTTTTTTTTTTTTTTTTTTTTTTTTTTTTTTTTTTTTTTTTTTTTTTTTTTTTTTTTTTTTTTTTTTTTTTTTTTTTTTTTTTTTTTTTTTTTTTTTTTTTTTTTTTTTTTTTTTTTTTTTTTTTTTTTTTTTTTTTTTTTTTTTTTTTTTTTTTTTTTTTTTTGAAGTAATTCCCCCCTCCCCTCCCCCCAAAAAAAAACGTGAAAAAATGAAACGGAAATCAATTTACTTTCTGACTTGGAACTGAAAGTGTCAAATGGACTGTTTCATGAAAGTTCGATGATTTTATCTACTGTTGAAAATCGAATTGAAATCGTCAATACTAAGTGGAAATCGAATTTCAAACAATTATTTTTGATCATTGTAAACTTGAAGTGTCAAGTGATATTAGAAATTTGAAGTTTATCGATTGTCAACTGGATTTGAAATGTCATTCCCCTCCCCCCCCCAAAAAAAACTGAAAAATGAAACTGAACTCAATTCATTTGACTTGTCGAGGCTAATGATGTTTTGATTCGATGTTTTATTTGTTGAAATCGATTGAAATCGTCAATCATAAAAGGAAAATCGAATTCAAATCAATTATTTTGATATTGTAATTGAGAGTAGGTTTTAGCAAATTGAGATATAGATGTCAAATGGATTGAAAATGTCATCCCTCCCCCCCAAAAAACGTGAAAAAAGAAATCTGAAACTCATTCTACGAACGTGATTCGAAGAGCTCAATGGATGTATGCAAAGTCGATGTTTTTATACTGTTGAAACTCGGAATTTGAAAATCGTCAAATTCACCATAAAACGTGGAAAAATCGAAATTTCAAAAATCCAAAATTTAATTTTTGATCTTGTAAAATCTGAAGATGCTCAAGTGACTATTTCAAGCAAAATTTGAAGATTTCATCGATTGTCAAACTCGGATATTTGAATGGTCAATTCCCTCCCCCCCCAAAAAAACGTAAAAATGAAAAATCTGAAACTCCAAAATTTACTTTCTGAACATTGTGATCTCGAAAGATGTCAAAATGGATGTTTCATGCAAAAGTCGATGATTTATCATACTGTTGAAAACTCGGAATTTGAAAAATCGTCAAATTTCACCATAAAACGTGGAAAAATCGAAAATTTCAAAATCCAAATTTTATTTTTGATCATTGTAAAACTCTGAAGATGTCAAAGTCGACTATTTCAAGCAAATTGAAGATTCATCGATGTCAAAACTCGGAATTTGAAAATGTCAATTCCCCCCCCCCCCCCAAAAAAAAAAACGTGAAAAAAATGAAATCTGGAAACTCCAAAATTCTACTTTGAACATTGGAATCCGAAAGAGTCAAATGGACTGTTTCATGCAAAGTTCGTGATTTATATATGTTGAAAATCGGAAATTTGAAAATCGTCAAATACCAAAACGTGAAAATCGAAAATTTCAAAATCCAAAATTTTAATTTTTGATCATTGTAAACTTGAGATGCTCAATCGACTATTTCAAGCAAAAATTTGAAGATTTATCAGATGTCAAACTCGGAATTTGAAAATTGGTCAAATTCCCCTCCCCGCCAAAAAGAAAACGTGAAAAAATGAAAAATCTGGAAACTCCAAATTCTACTTTCTGAACATTGTGAATCTCGAAAGATGCTCAAAATGGACTGTTCATGCAAAAGTTCGATGATTTTATCATACTGTTGAAAACTCGGAAATTTGAAAAATCGTCAAATTCACCATAAACGTGGAAAAATCGAAAAATTTAAAAATCCCAAATTTTAATTTTTGATCATTGTAAAACTCTGAAGATGCTCAAAGTCGACTATTTCAAGCAAAAATTGAAGATTTCATCAGATTGTCAAAAATCGGAATTTGAAATGTCAAATTGCCCCCCCTCCCCCCCCCCAAAAAAAAAACGTAAAAAAATGAAAAATCTGGAAATCCAAATTCTACTTTCTGAACATTGTGAATCTCGAAAGATGCTCAAAATGGACTGTTTCATGCAAAAGTTCGATGATTTTATCATACTGTTGAAAACTCGGAAATTTGAAAAAATCGTCAAAATTCACCATAAAACGTGGAAAAATCGAAAATTTCAAAATCCAAAATTTTAATTTTTGATCATTGTAAAACTCTGAAGATGCTCAAAGTCAACTATTTCAAGCAAAAATTTGAAGATTTCATCAGATTGTCAAAAACTCGGAATTTGAAAATTGTCAAATTGCCCCCACTCCCCCCCCCCCCCCCCCCCCCCCCCCCCCCCCCCCCCCCCCCCCCCCCCCCCCCCCCCCCCCCCCGTAAAACTCTGAAGATGCTCAAAGTCGACTATTTCAAGCAAAAATTTGAAGATTTCATCAGATTGTCAAAAACTCGGATATTTGAAATTTGGTCAAATTGCCCCACCCCCCCTCCACGCCAAAAAGAGAAAACGTGAAAAAAAAATGAAAAATCTGGAAACTCCAAAATTCTACTTTCTGAACATTGTGAATCTCGAAAGATGCTCAAAATGGACTGTTTCATGCAAAAGTTCGATGATTTTATCATACTGTTGAAAACTCGGAAATTTGAAAAAATCGTCAAAAATTCACCATAAACGTGGAAAAATCGAAAATTTCAAAAATCCAAAATTTTAATTTTTGATCATTGTAAAACTCTGAAGATGCTCAAAGTCGATATTTCAAGCAAAAATTTGAAGATTTCATCAGATTGTCAAAAACTCGGATATTTGAAAATTGGGCAAATTGCCCCCACCCCCCCCTCCCCCCCAAAAAGAGAAAACGTGAAAAAAATGAAAAATCTGGAAACTCCAAAATTCTACTTTCTGAACATTGTGAATCTCGAAAGATGCTCAAAATGGAATGTTTCATGCAAAAGTTCGATGATTTTATCATACTGTTGAAAACTCGGAAATTTGAAAAAATCGTCAAAATTCACCATAAAAACGTGGAAAAATCGAAAATTTCTCAAAATCCAAAATTTTAATTTTTGATCATTGTAAAACTCTGAAGATGCTCAAAGTCGACTATTTCAAGCAAAAATTTGAAGATTTCATCGATTGTCGAAAACTCGGAAATTTGAAAATTCCGTCAATTGCCCTCCCCCTCCCCGCCCCACCCCAAAAAAAAAAAAACGTGAAAAAAATGAAAAATCTAGAAACTCCAAAATTCTACTTTCTGAACATTGTGAATCTCGAAAGATGCTCAAAATGGACTGTTTCATGCAAAAGTTCGATGATTTTATCATACTGTTGAAAACTCGGAATTTGAAAAAAATCGTCAAATTCACCATAAAACGTGGAAAAATCGAAAATTTCAAAAATCCGAAATTTTAATTTTTGATCATTGTAAAACTCTGAAGATGCTCAAAGTCGACTATTTCAAGCAAAAATTTGAAGATTTCATCGGATTGTCGAAAACTCGGAAATTTGAAAATTGTAAGAGAGTAAGCCTATGCAAAAGGTTATCTAAGAAATTTGGTGCAAAACTGTCAATTATATATATCAGCAAATGGGTTTAGTGAGTACATAGTGCAGGCATATCAGTTAAGCTTGGTCAGTGCATGACACGTGTGGGCAGTTTTATGTCCAAGCTATTTGAGACGCATGACACGTGTGCGCAGTTTTATGTCCAGGTTACTTGAGACCGTTTTGTGTCCAAGTTAATGGATAGGTTATCATGTTGAGTACTATTTAATCAATCATTCTTAAATTGGTTTAGGGGTGTTGAAACAGGTGAAAGGGGCATTTATCAAAATAATGTTATATCATAAAAGGCGGGGTTTAACATCAATATGTAGGAATTGACGTTTCAGGTTTGATTATGATTTGGTCTTACTCTTAGGGGTTGGATTATAGACTGACAGGGAACTGTCAATAACTGCAAGGGGCGTGGAAACAATGGAACTGTGGGTAAAATTTTGATAGGGATAAAAGAGGATGTTTGGAGGAAAACGAGAGGATTCTGATTCTACTTTACAATGAGCTGCACTTACCTAAGTTCTAACATCCTACTAAGAATCTTTTATTTTACGGACTTAGAAATATTCCACGCATATTGAAAATGGTTACTTAGGCAAAACGACCTAACATTTGGATTGATTTTACGGATTTGGAATTTATCATGATTTGGATTTGGAATTTATGAAACTGATTGAATTATGACCATGCTATTTGATTTGGATTTGGAATTTATCACAAACAAATAAAACTGTAAGAAATGAAACTTGAATCTGGACTTTTATTTGAATGTCTTGATATTGTGCATTCAATTATCATCACCGGCCCTTGAACTCTTTCGTCATTATTAACATCTACAACACAACGCAAAGGATAATACTACCATCTATGAAAAACACCACTATGCGATCATAAGCCATTACATATGTGTGCAACTACCCCACATTATGTATCTAATTTGGTGCCGTGACCAGGATTCTTATATATCTTATTTGGAGCCGTGATACCAGGATGTAAAGATGTTATTATTCCGAACCATGGATACACAAGAAATGTATACTGTTAACATCTATTGAAGTTTTTGTGAGACTCGAATTTTGAAGTGAAAAATTGTGAACAGATAGGAAAATAGTTTTATTTGGGAAAGAAAATGAATATCAATTTTGAAGGTGAAGCAGTGGAATTATTTTGTATTGAAATATGAAAAAAAAAAAATTTGAAATTATAGATGATTCCTAAAATTCTGATAAAAGACGGTATTTTAAAAAAAAATTAAACGAAATAATATTGAAATTAAGAACCATAGATGGAACAAGAAAATATATTAAAAACTAAAAGCAATATATTATAGAACGGCAAAATAATAATAATAATAATAAATAATAATAATAATAATAATAATAATAATAATAATGCATTGATGCTATACGTATTTTATTTAATTAAAAAGAAGAGAGGGAGAGATGAAAATAAAAATTGCAGAATTTAAATGAATATTTTAGTGCGTTTTATTTTTCAAAATAAATGAAAATGCGTTTACTTACAATCAGGCGTTTCGGAATAGATCTTCGAACATTAATTTGTACCGTTAATGGCAATGTTTTGTTAATATCAGTAACAAAGATGTGTCGATTTTTATTTCAATTTTTGTATGTTACTGTTGGAATTACATAAACAGTTGGTCCATTATTTAATGTTGTTACGTTTTATTTTCTGTCAAAATGACTCAAGAAGACGATGGCAATAATTACACGTACATTATAAGTTTTGATAATTGAAAAATGTCTTATGGTATTTATTGTTATATTACAACATCATTGATTATATTTTTCTCCCGTCAATAGGGATGAATTGGTAGGTTGATATTGACTCTTTGAGATTCATGGGTTCATGACAAAGAGCAAAGTTTTATATCTGTTTGTATTCTTGGTAATAAATGTGTGGTTAACGCAGCCAAGTAATCGACAACAGAGCTTATTTAGTTGTGTAATGAGACATGGCGTTATAATAGATTACATAAGACATTTGGATTTTATCACTGGAAATTAAGTTGAAATGATTTATGCGGAATATGAGTCAATCGTTGTTTTGTTTAGTTTTGTTTTGAAACGCGTTTCATCGTGATTTTTAAAAGGAGACATATTCTCATAACGGACTTTTGGTTTAAAGTCGGAGAACAAATAAAATGACGGAGTATTAATTATTATGAAAGACTGATGTCTTGTAATTGGAGTTAAAATGTTATTACGGAAGAATAACAAAATATTGAAAATGAATTATCATGTCATGTGAGCTGATAATATTTGTGACACAAGTGGTTAACTTGTTAAGAATCAGCGAATTATAAGTAACCCATATGATAAAATGCTGTATATGCATATTGGGTAAATAAGCGCAGTGATGTAAGGCGCGGTAATTAAAGTGCACACGATTTAAATTACGAGACGCAGGAATGAGGCGTTCGGGAATATTTTATTTTGGGTTTGATTAAAGCGCATGGTTTAACATTATGAAATGATGCAGAAGGCGGTGAATTTTTATAAATACGAGGCGCGTGGTTAAAGCGCACACATTTATCAATGCTATATTAAGAGGCGCGAGATTACATCGCAATGAGTTATATGAATATTATTATAAGCCGAGGGCAAAGGTGTGAGACATTGAATTTTTATTGAGCAGAGTGTATATTGTTACTGCGAATATTTTGATTATCATATTTTTCTCCTATCGATTTGCTGTTGTAATTGTAATCAATATTTACTGCGTGGTTTGAATTTAACATTTATATCATAAAGTGTGTAACTGAGTTGAAGAAGAAGTTATGTTCAATTGTCAAATCTTAAGTGTGTAATCATTCGGCAATCAGTTGAAATGGTAGGAAGTGCTACGATAACATAAACAAAATCATATTTCATTAAATTAGGGATTTTCTAAGGGAATAATTCGAGTTAATCAAAGGCAGAAGTAGTGTTTGCACTAAAACATGATACAGTCATCACGAAAGAGGACACTTGCAACCATCGGTCATAACGGGAACGCTGATGACAACGACAGAGGCAACTCAAACACAACCACAACATAGGTCGGGAAATGTCCTAATCCCTTTGGTCTATCCACGAATACATTGAAATGGAGTAACAATCTCGACAAAACACTACGCCATTGATACGTCCAGAATCAACACAATCTACAGACTACAAACTACACAACAACCTCAATTACATCGTACCTTTCAACTTATACAAACTTGACAGAATTCATAAAATAATATCTGTATCAACACAGATTTCTTCCATGAACCTTTTTTATATTTACATTATTTACTGAACAATTGGATTACTTGTATTCACTTCTACGACAACAATACCCAACTGACGACGTCCCAAAAAATTACATAAACGGTTTAAATACGATTGTTTTTTTTCAAAAAAAGATGTCCAATTGTGAACAAAACTACATCCTTTTTTGTATCAAATGGTGGGGGCGTATTCAAATTTAAACTTAATTTAATATACAAGTGTG
>NW_027625154.1:0-7339 GCF_034508935.2 Berghia stephanieae
ATAACGGGCCCGCTCAAAAACCCCAACCCCCCCGGGACCTTTCAATCCAGGACGATTATACCACAAGGCCACATAGCCCGTGCTTTATCAAAAAGTAAACTAGTATAATGTAATTAAATATAAATACAAATGCAAAATTTAGAAAATCTCCGTTAAAATCAATAATCCGCCTGTTACAACAATTAGTGCTAATTATTTTCACAGCCCGTGACGCCCACTTCCCCGTAAGACGCATGTATAACTTAGTAACTGTTCTAACTACGGAACAATGGCGGATGCCCTTGAAATACTTCTCCCGACGAGCATAAACGTTTATCCAGAAGAGAAGAACATTATCAATCTGATCATTTTTTTGACTTTTATAATATATTCTGATCACACGGCATGTGAAAAAGTTCTAGCCAGCGTGAAGAATAAAAGGGACCTACCATTCTCTTTATTTGAAACAAGCTGCGGTTGCTGGCGGATGTGACATAAACTATTAAATTTCGATCCCATTTAAAAATACAAGGTTTAAATGGGTTTTTAGCCTAAAACATTGAAACCCATAAATTTCCGGGAATTTGATTGACAGGTGTGGAGTAGAGACATAAACAAAGAAACATCCTGTCGCTTTGACAGAGGATAAAGCACCCGATTTCAATACCTCGTTTAAGTCAAAAGGTTGCGCTCGAAGCCCGAGGAAATAAATAACAAGGGTGAAATTGAATGTAAAGCTTCAATTTAATAAAACGAAAACAGATAAAATGAACGTTTCGGGTATCCCTTTTATAACATCAAAACAGGATAAGAAAACTACAGACGAATGAGATATGTGGTAGTGGCGTTGTTAACATAAGTCAAATGGAATGGAAGCTTCAATTTAATTAATTAAGCCAGATAAAATGGACGTTTCGGGTATTTCCCTTTGTTAACAAACGCGATAAATTTGAAACTTAAAGACGAATTAGAGACTGTGGCGTAGTTGTACACATATGTGTTTCCCCGTCCCTAAACGGTTTATGTCGGGATGACTTGGGTGCAAAAAATTGAATTTATTTTCAAAAACATGAAATTTGGGGTTGTTTCGATTTGTTATGTTAAAGAATGAAGACAATTTCCGCAATGCAAAAGCTCAAAAATTGGGATTTACTATGAATTTAATTCTAAAGTCACTTTTCGGGTCCAATTATTCCGACATAATACCGTTTCGAGACGACAGGGTCACATATGCAATGGGTATGATGTATAGTGGCTTTTGTAGATGGTAATGTTATTCCTTTGCAAGTTGTAGATGTTAGTAATGACGAAAGAGTTCAAGAGCCATGATATAATTGAATGTACAACATCAAGACATTCAAATAAAAGTCCCGATTCCAAGTTTTTAAATTTTTTAGTGCTTTATTTGTTGCGATAATCCGAAATCCAAATCAAATAGCATGGTCAAAACTCAATCAGTTTTTATAAATTCCAAATCCGTAAAATCAATCCAAAAAGTTATATTTTTTTGCTATGTAACCATTTTCAATATACGTTGAATATTTCGAAGTCCGTAAAATAAAGATTCTTAGTAGGATGTTAGAACTTGCAGCATACTAGAAAGTGCAACTCAAGTGAAGTAGAATGCGAAATAATCCCGTTTTGATCAGAAACGCTCTGTTTTATACCCTATGTCAACTCTTCCCACAATTCCTTTAACCAAGCTCATTTTTTACGCCCCAATTAATATCTACGACCCCAATAATACTGTACCCTAAAAATAAATACCAACTATCATTTGTGTTTTTACCCCCAAAAATACCAAGTAACCCGATAAAAGAAAGTCATTTTCTTAGTACTCAATAAATGACCAGTCCTTTAATTTTGGAACTTTAAAACTGTCCTAAACACATTAAATAGTGCCCAAGTTTAACTGATATACAAGCACCGTGAACTCATTAAACCCACTTAAACTCTTGTGTAACCTTTTTGCATAAGCTAACTCATTACAGAGGCAGAGAAC
This sequence comes from Berghia stephanieae, assembly GCF_034508935.2. NCBI lineage: Eukaryota > Metazoa > Mollusca > Gastropoda > Nudibranchia > Aeolidiidae > Berghia > Berghia stephanieae. Next base: position 1,982 of record NW_027625154.1, read on the forward strand.
GGCGTTTGTTAAAGGGTTTTATTCTTTGTGATTTAGTTGTGTTTATTGACGAAGGTACTGGAGAAAGTTCTAGTTCAACGCGCTCGAGTTAGGCCACTTTGACTTATTTGTAGGTATGATAAGCCAAATTGTTTTGGACTCATTGTTTTAATGGAAACGTTCTCAAAGCAAGGCAATATTTTTTCCGTTTCAACAACGCCAAACCACGCTCATGATTATGTTCGTTTATCGGACTCGCAATAGGGGTTTAACAGTCTGACGTCACTTCCCTCGTAATGACGCATAGTAACTTAGTAACTGGTTCTAAACCATCGGAACAATGGCGGACGCCCTTGTGAAATAGTTTTCCGACAGCCAAAAGTTTATCCAGAAGAAAAAACATTACTAACCTGATCATGTTTTGACTTTTAACATTCGATCACATGACGTGTGAAAAAGTTATAACCAGCATGAAAATAAAAAGTACCGATTTTCATTGTTTAGAACCAAGCTGCTACTTGCTTGGCTCGAGGTATTTCCACACCCCAATAAGACAATAACTGGAATTCTTGCCAAAATTCTTTCCGTCGATCACATAATTGAGCCGGATCATTTGTTTTCTCTCCAATATTCAGCCAGCGAAAACCATTATTTCAATCCTGGATGTGATGTGACCGAGATTCAGTATTTAAAACGCAAAGATTCTTCTTTTCGCCGTCGGTTTTAAAAGGAAAATAAAAAAGAAAAAAAAAACAACAACAAAAAACAGAAAAAAAAAATTAAACCTGATTTAGACCTGGTCGTGAACTGTTCACCAGTGAACAAAACGTGACGAGTTAAATATTTTGAAATGCCTTAATAACCAAAGTGAAATTAGCTCTTTGTGGTGTATATAAATAAGATCATAAAAGGCAGCAATCCAAGTGTATGATCCCCGCTCTAAAGTGGATTCTTTCATAGGTCAAATTTAAGGTAGTAAATAGTCTCATATCTCCATGAAAGAGCAATGCCAAAATTGTGGAATTATAAGATTACAAACTAAAATTGAAGATAAAGAAGAAGAAGAAGAAAAGAAGAAGACGACGACGAATAGTCGTAGTGTAGTAGTAGTATGTAGTAGTGTAGTTAGTAGTAGTAGTAGTAGTAGTAGTTGAGTAGTATTGGTAAGTAGTAGTAGTAAGTATTAGTAGTAGTATATTGTAGTAGTAGTAGATGAAGAAGAAAGAAGAAAAAAAAGAAAAAAGAAGAAGAAAAAGGGAAAGAAGAAGAAGAAGAAGAAGAAAGAAGAAGAAGAAGAAAAGTATCAATCTAAAATTGGCAAAGTCATGAGCCTAATAAAAGTAACGTTTGTTTGATTTACCCCCCCCCCCCCCCCCCCCCATTTTCCCCTATCCATATTAATTACATCCAAGGTAAATTGTTCACTTTATTTCTATCTCTATCCTATTCTCAAGTTTAACATCTGTATAAATAAATGTCGTCGTTGATAATCCCCTGGGTACAAAGCAATACTGGCTGCACCTGGTGAATCAATTTAATTCATTTGGAGCTTTTTATTTATGCAGGTCCTCAATAAACAAAATAATATAAGGATGAAAGGCATTGGAGAGTTTGTCCTCCCCAATGCCGGATGTAAATTATTGACTTGTTCGTTTTTGTTTTTAAGGGTTTTTTCGGCGCTTGCAACACATTAGGTCACATCAGCGCCAGAAATATTGACTCTAATAATTGTTTTTAAAGTATGACTAATAAAATTCATGGTAAGATTAAATATTTACATAATTAAAACTGAACACCCCACACAAAACACACAACAACTTTACACACACACAACACACACACAATTCACAAACTTATCCTCTCTCTCTCTCTATCTATTTTCTTATCTATCTATCTATTTTATTTTATCTATTATTATCTATCTTTCTTTCTATCTATTTTCCCTTTTTCATTCTTTCTTTTTCTTTTTTTTTTTTGTCTTTCTCTCCCATCCTCTCAAATGCTGTCCATTTATCGATCTATCAAAATATAGTTTTGAATTGAATTTTATTGAATTGATAGATAAAAAATCTATGAAACAAATTCAGATAATAACAATTTTCAAATTAAAATTCTATTTGCATTTGCCATGGAAATTTTTTTAAAAAGCGGAGTACCTCTTCAAGATTTATGGTTCAATTTATGGTAGGAGTTCTTGCATCCAGCGGCTTCAATATCATATTTCTATTCCCCTCTCTCTCTCTCTCTCTCTCTCTCATCTCTCTTCTCTTTTCTCTCTCTCTCTCTCTCTTTTCTTATTTTCTATCTTTTCTTATATATATATTATATTTTTTTTAAATATATATATTATATATTTATATACTTATATAATATTATTATATTATATATATATTTATTATATAATTATATTTATATGTATATATATGAGGGTGAGTCAAAACAGTATATGGACTCTGCTTATTACTTTAAAACAAATTGAATCAATACCAAGCATTTATACTTCAGATTAAAGCTTGGGTATAGCCGAGTAGAATGCTACTTCTCAAATAGTATCAGCCACTCTCTTTAGCCACAGTTCAACTTTTTGTAAAGTCATGTATTGCGCCCTCGTAAATATGAGTTGACTGAACATTTCAGCCAAGTTTTCACTTCTGTCTTGGTTTCTTCGTCATCTTCAAAGCGATGTCCCTATTGTCTCCTTCAGTGGACCAAAAAGATGGAAGCCTGAAAGTGTGTGTGTGTGTGTGTGTGTGTGTGTGCATGTGTGTGTGTGTGTTCGTGTGTATGTTTTTGTGAGTTATTGATGAGTAAGAATCCCACAGTCTTTTAGGAGCGCGAATCACTCTATATATTTGTATATATATATATATATATTTATATATATATATATATATTATAATTTATATATATATATATAATATATATAATATATATATATATAAGGAACAAAATTAACGTCATTCAGCTCTGTGTTATTCTTTTTAGCCGCCATTTTTATGAGTAGTTCTCAGTAAATTGTACCAATCAACTTATAAACGTTTAAGGTTAAACGTAGTTTTGTGGCGTGTAGTACGTTATATTAGGCTGCCGGATATAAGATTTTTTCTTAAACAAAGCGATTAGCATCAATATATAAATCTTTCTTCCCCATTTATCTACTTACCTTTATTCTACTTTTTTTCGATGTAACTAGCAAATTAATTTTCTTTTTATTTATTTTCATGTTTGATTGTTCATTCTAATATTTACCTCCGACATGTGTATATTCTCATATTCATCTACTCCGACTAATATAAACCGTTTGTCACAGCACAGAATGTCAACACCCATCTAATGAAGGTTACTGTGATACCTATCTGAAGATCAGACTGTTGTGATTCGTCTTTCGAGCACTTTATGATCGAATTTCTGCAAGGTCAAAATGGTGTTTATTTGACAAACATTAAAAAAGGACTTCGAAGGCGACCCGACCTTTGAACCCCGTAAAATAAAATAGATAAATATTATGAAATTTATGGGAGGTCCCGGTTGTGCGGCTATGTGGTTAGTGGTATGACACTCGCTTTTGGATCGGAAAAGTTCCTGGGGTTCGAGTCTCGCGATCGGCGCATAGTTGAGTCCTTGGAAAAGACTATTTACTCATTCTCTCACCGTACTCAGGTGTAAAATGATACTGGCCGTTAACAGCCCTTGTCTTTGTCCGAAAAATATAATAAATCGCTTACAGGGGGTCATGTCCCGTCCGTATACGTGTTAAATGTTGCTGTTGACCAGGGACTCCTTGTAAAGCGCTTTTTAGGCACATTTAGTGGATATTGCGCTATATAAAGCTCAAGAAGCTCTATCAGCTCAGTGGGTCGAGCACTCACATCATTCACACCAAAATGGATGGGACCGAGATCGATCAAGGGAGCAGACGAGATTTTATTTGACTCCCCTGTCCACCCGGCAGTAATTGGGTAGCGGGGTCTTTAGGCTGGTGGAAAGTACTTTGCGATAGACTAGCGTCCTGTCCAAAGGATAACAAGCAATTGCTATCGTACGTTTTTACGCAACAGAAACCGGGTAAACTTCGGTTCCATTAGCCCATTGGCTCGGAAAGACAGGACAACTTTTTAACCATTGTGAATGTCGCTCATCTAAGGCGCTATTATGTTAGTGTGAAGCAAGTATTGAAAACTCAGTTTTAACTCACTCATCCCAGAGATTTTTGCTACTTTTCAACAATTGGAAAAATATGTATTAAAATGACATGTACATAGATAGTTTTTTTCAACTACCATAACTTGTAATAATTAAGAACAATAGCTTTGCTACTACGCTATAATTTGTCTCAAAAAATGTAATAATGGGCACGGAGAAATAGTAACCCGGGTTTACTACGGATATAGTCGTTGTTAGGGTTGAAAGAGTTAAGCTAGACTTATAAACTTTTAGTCAAGCTAAATGTCTTAATCTTGAAAAGTAAGTTTTATTTTCTTGATCTTTAAAACAAACCCAGCAATCTAATCACCGGTGATGGACTAGAAAAAACAAAATCTCGACTACACCCGAAAATCGATCACGGTCCCTTATGTGTGAAGCTAGTGCTCTGCCAACTGAGCTATCGCGGGACCCCCTTCACAAAGGTAATTCGAGTGTAATTCTTGTAAGATTATGTTTGAAAAAGAAACGTCGAGGCCGGATGTAACTCGTGTCATGGTTGGAAAATTCATTAAGTCAATATTTAATTAGAAAAATGGCTAGAACAAAATGAATACGTGATCAGTCGTTTCAAAACGTAATAGTTAGTTAATCCCTCTTCGGGCCTTGAAAGGGATCCACCAGACATCTCCATTTTATGCATCGGCTGCTTTTGCGATGTATTCCAGGACAGGCCTGCTTCAATCTGCCCTCATTTTAAAAAATGGTGGGTAATATCGATGGAATTAGTTTATTCCCCCCCAAAAATTTCGGGCTTTTTACTAGTATTATAAAATATATATCGCAAACAGTATTAGAAATGGTGAAATTGATGCAAGAAGATTGAATCCACAATAAAAAATTACATGCAAATTGAATTAACTTCCGCGAAGGACGAGAGACGCATGCGCACAACCAAAATGACGTTCTCTCTCTATAACTTTTCCGCCCGGGGACGTCACAGACGTCAATCAAGGGACGCTACTCTTCCGCTAATCTCATCCCCCATTAGAACCCAGCGAGTACTATACAGCCACATAATGGAAAAATTCAGGGTCTGCGAACAGAAGATCGTCAGCACCTGTCGTTGAAAAGGACCTAAAACCCGAGCTACGATCTCACCTTACCTGACAACAAAAGTACCCTTTTTTAGTTATAAACCTTTGTTTTGGAGCCTCTTTTTGGGTTCGTGGGGAA
>NW_027625155.1:0-5000 GCF_034508935.2 Berghia stephanieae
TATCTTGCCCAAAGAGAAGAAATACTATTATTCCACCCATTTAAGTGGAATACCCGATCGTTTATTCGTAAATACGTATCTAATCGCTAAATCATGCTTTGAACGCGTTGAATAAAAAATGTATTCAATGATTGCAGAATATTTGCGCACATTTTATTGGTGTAAAATACGATGCAAAAGACAGCTAGCTGATTGGTGATTAAAAATAATCGTTTGATGCGCATGAATACAAATCCAACGCTTTTGTTTTTGGCTCAAATTGTCATTCAATCTAAGTCTAGTAACTAGATAACATATTTTTCACATGACTGTCTTCAAGAAAAAGAAAAGAAACAATTGAAGTATGAATAGATATGGTTAAGGCATTTGACAAACACATAATATAAATCAAAGGACGTCTCCTCAAAATAAAAAAGGCAAACATCAATCACAGAATGTTACTCTGGGTCATGAAATCCCTGACTCGAGTAGGAACGGGAAGTGGAAAGTCTGATAAGCCGTAATTTACAAAACATGTTAAATCTCTTTAGTAGCTTCCATTTGTTGCCTACTAATGTTTTGTTTTGTTTAATTTTCGAGGCATTTCACAAAAGACATGCTGCAGTAAAAACCTGAAAACGTACAATAACACTTTTGAATTGAGACAAGATAGCTAAGATTTTTGTATACCGGTTCCAAAAATATGAACAATATATTTAGCTATTTAGCTGGTATTGATTTCCCAATAAGCTACGAGTGTTATAAATAGTTACAAGCTTTAATGGGCGATGACTCCACTGAATATCATCTGATTTAGTTGTGATGTACAAAATAATTTTAACTTATTCAGTTACACATGGTTTGTTCTTGAAACGTATTGTTTTATCAACAAGTTTCTAAATGTTTCACATTACACACTTGGTTTTAGTTTTTTTTTTCAATGTTAAAAAAAAAAGGGATAACTTAAATTTTAATATAGAGCTAAAATAGTTTGTACGGAGTCTGAAGACACATGAACAAAGTTGTTTTATTCTTAGAGTGCAATAGAATTCTTATTACATTTTGAGTTCTATTTTTAGTAATAGAATTCGATGGGCGATAACTCCAATAACCATTATCTGATTTATTTGCAATTTGGAAATAATGTTACTCTCTGTATGAGCGGACATGTGTTCTCTTTACAAGTTATAATTCTTTACGGTGTAAGTGATATTCCGGAAAATCGTGCTCATTTTAGAAAGGACGACGTAAGTAAAGGGCAATAACTCCTTGAAATGAAGTATGATTTTAATTTTTTAAATTATATACTATTTAGATACTATTAAAGTTTTTTGGTTATTTGCTATAAGTAATCAAATTCTTGATATTATGGGAGTTCTGAATTTAAACTTAATTTCACCTTGTTTGACCTATATGTGACCCCCCCGAAAGGTCAGACCCAAGTTCCAATGGACAAAAATGATATTTTTTTGTATGCTTATTTGGCCTATAAATAAAGTTAAACTTTTACACCAATCCGAAATAACAATGGTCTCGGGGACCCTACTAGATGGAGAAATATACAAATTATGGTGTATAGAAGTACTAATACCTAATCATCTGACGTACTTGGATATTACGTATTCTTTCATATATCTTACGGGCATATATTACGCATGGACGCAGACCGCCTCCTGCGTCGAACTTTTATTGCCTACTTGAAGAGCTCGACAACTAGACCAGCAGGCACTCTACAACATGGGCTGGATTCTATGCCCATTGACGAAATTGTTACTCTCGCCGTAGCCATCGTTATGTTATATAGCCTGATACTGAAATCCAAAAGGACTGGCAGTTTGACGTCATTATTTGGTTTTTGCACCGCCTAGTGAGTTGTCGTTAGTAGAGCTCATGGAAGTTATTTCATTGGCTGAACTATTGAATACAACTCACTGTGGCAAAAGACTGATATTTTGATGTCATTTTTTGGTCAGTATCAGGCCATAACTTTACGAAGGCCACGCTCTAGCCAGGAACAGACGTGCTTGGTCCGAATATGTGAATTCCATGTGTCCGTGACACTTTTATGCTGATGTAGCATAGCACCTTATAGGTGCCGTACTAATGTACAATGCAACTTATACATACATATTCTTTCATTTCTTTGCATTCATTAAACTTGCAAGCTTGTAGTAGTATTGGGCACGATAAAAAAATTAACTCGTTTTATCAATACAAAGAGATGAAAGAAACGTAGATTATACTTAACCCGACCGGGTAGTAGAGCGGTGCTTTATATTCATTTTGCCTCCCCCCCCCCCCCCCCCCCCCCCCCCCCCCCCCCCCCCCCCCCCGGTTTTAACTGTTCGAGACCGTATATATGATTATACTTCTTTCCAATTAACATGCTTCATTCATTATCAGAAGACCAGTTTCTTTTGTCTTATCTACTTGTGCTTGTGTGCGCACTGTGTGTGTGTGTGTGTGTGTGTGTGTGTGTGTGTGTACGTGTGTATGTGTGTTTGTGTTGGGAGATTGAAATGGGTCACAACAATATCCATTTTTAATTCTTCGTCTCCTCCTCCTCCTCCTCCTCCTCCTCCTCCTCCTCCTCCTCCTCCTCCTCCCCCTTCTTCTTCTTCTTCTTCTCTCTTCTTCTTCTTCTTCTTCTTCTTCTTCTTCTTCTTCTTCTTCTTCTTCTTCTTCTTCTTCTTCTTCTTCTTCTTCTTCTTCTTCTTCTTCTTCTTCTTCTTCGTCTGCTGCTGCTGCTGCTGCCGCTGCTGCTTCTGCTACTTCTTCCTTCTCAAATGGTCTCTGGTTCAATCCCCACTGGCGCTCACCAATCAGAGTCCCTGGACCAATCCGTACTTAATTTTGATTTATTTTATAACTCGAGGACGCCCCCCCCCCCCTCCCTCCCCCTTTTTACAAATCGTCTGATCAGAAAATAAGCAATCCATTACAGTAAAGCTGTTGGAAAGAGCCTATGGTGATTATGGAGCTCTTTTCGGTACTGTGAAAAGATTGCGTTCGCTTAAAATAAACGCTTGTCCAGCTGTTTCTGATCTATATCATTAGTAAATCAAAACGTTTAAGATAAACCCTGTCCCTAAGCTACTAAGTTAGATAAGATAAACGCATCAATCTGGATCTGAACGACTGGGATTAAGATAGATAGGGAGTCTCTCTCCCCCCCCCCCCCCCCCTCCCCCCCCCCCCCCCCCCCCCCCCACCCTTTTTTTTTTCCACCTACATCTATTAGTGTTCTTATCGCGCAATCGAGAGGCAACACCGAGTGTATGAGTCGAGTGTGTAGTGTGTGAAAGATTCACCAAATTAATTGACGCACTCACTCACACAGGCACGTTAATATGTGACTTTGTACTTACTTTTGTCTTAGTAGAGTCTGGGTCAAGGCCGTTGTCCATCATCCCTGCCCTTCCCTCCCTATAGTCTCATCCACGCAGTAAGTAAGTAAGCAGGTCATGTGTATAGATAGAATGCGCTTGGCTAAGAAGTTCACAACATTGCCATCCGGAAGTATAACCGAACAACACACAAAACTGTGTGTAACCTTATAGTTTTATAGCCTGGTTAATACAATTTAGTGAGTATTACTCATAATCGCGGATGGCAAAATACAATAACAAAGACCCGAGTGACGTCAACTTCATTCTATCTATAAATAGAACGAAGATGACGTCACCCAAGCCTTTGTTATAGTATTTTGCCATCCGCGTTTATGGGTAATGCTCACTGAACTGTATTAACCTGACTATAAATGTTCATTGATACACACAGTTTTGTGTGTTGGTCCATTATACTTCCGGATGGCAATGTTATGAGCTTCTTAGCCAAGCGCATACTAATAATCTAACTAAAAAAAACTTTTTTAAATATGAGTATGAGCAGTTTGAGAAAGTGGCAAACATATGACCGAGATTACATCAACTATATCAGGTTGAGTCGTGGAAAAGGCTTAACTAACATTTTCTCACCGTACATGAGTTCCATATCAGTAACACCGTTGTCGTTGTCGAATAAATTCAAAAGCACCAAACAGACGTTATAATTCGCTCTGTACACCAATAAGTGACTACTGCTGCTTGCCAACCCCTTGTAATGCGATTATCTAGGCTGTATGTAAATATTGTGCTGTATGAAAGATCATGTTTAAAATCCATTACTCTGGAGTTGGAGTTGAATAGAGTTATCTGTTTTACTCAAAGACACAACGAGAAGAGCCCAATTTAAAAAATGGCTGGAGGTGGGGTGACTGCATTGATTGTATAACATAACATAACACGACGATAATCATTTCTATAGCGCCCCCTTCCAAATTGACAAAATGCTCGTCGGCACTAAGAATTACAGATGATTCAGGCGCTCCACCTACTCATGAACACACACACACACACACACACACACACACACACACATATACATTCACATACACATACACACATATACACACACATTCCCACACATACACACACACATCCACCGTGCACTTAATTCATAATTTTACTATAACATTATAGCATATGAGCAACTGTGATTGTAGACTTAATTAAAACTTCTTTGTCAGATGGAATACGTGGATAAAACAGGCCATGGTTTGTTTCAGTACGATACCATTTAAATGTATGAGATCAATACGATAAAAACAACACATTATGGTGTGTCAGTTCCGATGACGTCCCCTCAACATAAAACAATAAAGTAAACTAGAGCACACGTGCATAACTTGTGAGTTTCACACACGGAGTGGAACATTTTGTAGAAATGATGGCTGCAAACAGTAATTAACCTAAATGGAGGTCTAGATCACAAGATATCATCGTCAGCCACTTAATAAAAATGGCGACCGTTGCCGATAACGAACGAATGAAAACGAATACACTGCTCTCCGCTTAAGTTAAAACCCGTTAATATAAACTCCCGCTTAAAATCTCAGGTTGGTCCCGTTTGATTTTTCTGCACTAAATCATTAGTAATTTAAAACGTTTAAAAGAAAAACTCCGTCCCTGAGCTAGACAAGT
>NW_027625155.1:10000-17500 GCF_034508935.2 Berghia stephanieae
CAATAAGGCTTATTATTCAAGCAGGATTAATAGGCTACACACTTCCAAGACTGTTGGATTATGTGCTTTTCTAAGAAAAAAAACAATAGCAAACTATGTCGGGGCGTTCCACACCCGCTTAGTGTGAAATTGCTCCAATACAAAAAATAATAGAAAACATGGATAAGGATATAACTATTCAATTGAAATGATATCTGGGGCCTTTCTTTGTAAAATAAAACCATTGACATAGGATTTTGATTAAATATTTTCACACAAGAAGTTATTAGAAATTCGAAACCTGTAGGGTGTGGAATTTAGCTGGGGCCTTTCTTTGTAAAATAAAACCATTGACATAGGATTTTAATTAAATAATTTCACATAAAAAAAGACATTAGAAATTCGAAACCTGTAGGGTGTGGAATTTAGCTGGGGTCTCTCGTTGTAAAATAAAACCATTGACATAGGATTTTAATTAAATAATTTCACATAAAAAAAGACATTAGAAATTCGAAACCTGTAGGGTGTGGAATTTAGCTGGGGTCTCTCGTTGTAAAATAAAACCATTGACATAGGATTTTAATTAAATAATTTCACATAAAAAAAGACATTAGAAATTCGAAACCTGTAGGGGGTGGAATTTAGCTGGGGTCTCTCGTTGTAAAATAAAACCATTGACATAGGATTTTAATTAAATAATTTCACATAAAAAAAGACATTAGAAATTCGAAACCTGTAGGGTGTGGAATTTAGCTGGGGTCTCTCGTTGTAAAATAAAACCATTGACATAGGATTTTAATTAAATAATTTCACATAAAAAAAGACATTAGAAATTCGAAACCTGTAGGGTGTGGAATTTAGCTGGGGTCTCTCGTTGTAAAATAAAACCATTGACATAGGATTTTAATTAAATATTTTCACACAAGAAGTCATTAGAAATTCGAAACCCGTAGGGTGTGGAATTTAGCTGGAGCCTGTCTTTGTAAAATAAAACCATTGACATAGGATTTTAATTAAATATTTTCACACAAAAAGTCATTAGAAATTCGAAACCCGTAGGGTGTGGAATTTAGCTGGAGCCTGTCTTTGTAAAATAAAACCATTGACATAGGATTTTGATTAAACATTTTCTCACAAAAAAGGCACTAGAAATTCGAAACCTGTAGGGTGTGGAATTTCCCTGAAATTTATGAATCTAAAATAGCCACACCAACTTACTTAAGACATCTAGAACAAGTCTGGGGGAAATATTTACATATCCGATGAATGATTAAGCATTCCTAGCTTGAGATTCAAAGTTGAAGAAAATTTAACAACATTTTGCAATATTTGAAAACAATGAGTGTTGCACTTACCTTCAATGGGCTCATAAAAACTAGAAAAATTGTCAGAATTTAACAGTAGTAAAAGTGGCTGCTTTTTGAGTTCAGACAGGAAATAGAAATCAAAGGCAGTTAAAACTTTGAACAGTAGATTTTTGCATTCTTTCTGCGAAGAATTAATTATATAATGAATGTGGGTGTGGAATTACCCAGGGTGTGTAATTCCCACCCACCTTACCCTACATTCTGATCACATGACATATGAAAAGTTCTAGCCAGCATGAAGAATGAAAAGTACCAATTTTCTTTGTTTAGAACCAAGCTGCTCGCCGGTGCTGGGCGACGTGACATCCGACTATTGAACCTAATTATTATGTTCGTTTTTGTTCATTCCTGTGTACACCTGATCAATCACTATCTAACTGTTTGCGTACCACGTCATCATCGGCCAGACATCCCTTTTTTTTTTTTAAAATCTGGCCCATATTATAATAGGGAATGAGATTATTGGAAGAGTAGCGTCCCTTGATTAGACGTCACCGGCGGAAAAGTGAGAGAACGTCATGCTGGTTGTGCGCATACGTCTCTCGTCCTCGCTTCCGGTGAAAGCGGAATGAGACACTTCACCGAAAGCGATCCCGAGAGAGACGCATGCGCAAAACCATTTTGACGTTCTCTCTATAAGGTGACGTCCAATCAAGGGACGCTACTCTTCCTCTAATCTCGTTCCCTTTAGGAATAAAAAAGAAAGTAGCTGTTAACAATAACAGCAGATATGCATAACAAGAAATGAAGTGAGGAGGAAAGTGCCAGAAGATAATAAATTAAATTGTGAATAAAAATTTCGCGGCGATATGGCTCGAACCGTAGCCATCGTTAATTTATAGATAGAATGCGCTTGGCCAAGGAGTTCACAACATTGCCATCCGGAAGTATAACGGACCAACAGACAAACTCTGTGTAACCATGAACTTTTATAGTCTTGTTAATCCAGTTTAGTGAGAACAACTCACAGACGTGCATTGCAAAAACAATAACAAAGGCCTAAGTGACGTCATCTTCGAACTATCTATAGCCTGACACTGACCAAAAAAATGACGTCAAAGCGCCAGTCTTTGGACACAAAAGAAAACAAATCATAAGTTGTACTCAATAGTTCAACCAATGGGACCACTTGTTTCCATGAGCTCTACTAACAACAACTCACTAGGCGGTGCAAAAACCAAATAATGACGTCAAAATGCTAGTCTTTTTGGGTTTCAGTGTCAGGCTATAGATAGTTCGAAGATGACGTCACTCAGGTCTTTGTTATTGTTTTTTTGCCATCCGAGCTTATGAGTAATGCTCACTGAACATTCATTTTCGTCTCCGTTCGGTTCCAGTTCGTGAATAACCAGTCTGTATTGTTTTTGTGTGTCAAGGTGTCAAGACGTCTTTCTATCTGCTGTGGTGTTATCGTGCATTTATCCTATATTTCTCAAGTAATTGTTGTCTTGGATTGAAATTTATATTGGTCTGTTCGACTCATTTCCCTTTATCTTTTGGACTATATTCCGGACTGTTTAAGTGTTTTGTGTTTTCAGGATTTCCAATTGAAACTGTGAAGGTAGTACAAAATTCTTCAACTTCTGCCATTATTTCACCATTCGAGGCATTAAATCATCTCATCATTGTATTATTATTATTATTATTATTATTATTATTATTATTATTATTATTATTATTATTATTATTATCATCATTATTATTATTATTATTATTATTATTATTATTATTATTATTATTATTATTATTATTATTATTATTATTATTATTATTATTATTCAATATCACCGTAACCGTCATCGTCGCTGTTCACCTGTCAACCCTGGTTGTTTTGATTATCTGGATTGTGATTGTTGTGTAAACATTCCGGGTCCCTGTTTTTTTTGGCACCCTGTGACAAGAATCGTGAACTGTTTTCTCCCAACCGTAACCCCCCCCCCCCCCCCAACCTTCTCTCTCTCTTCAACGTACATATTTGATAATAAGTAGCCAAACCATGTCTACCCCAGCTTCCAATGCAAAGAGATTAAGAGGGGGTAGTGACGATCTACCGAGTGTTACTGACGAGATGTGTGAGTTGAGAAGGGAATTCATAGAATTGAGGAATGTAATTGATGGAGTTAAAGACAGCGTGAGCTCGGTTTTAGCGGTGTTGGGGCAACTCAGTACCATTAAAGATCAAATGGACAGGATATTAGAAAATATGAAAGGACAAGAGGAGAGGTTAGACAGGATAGAGGAGGAGGTAAAGATGCAACGAAGTGAGGCGAGAATTGTCAAGGAAGATGTGGGGGTGTTGAGAAGGCGAGTGGAGGTGTTAGAGGCGAGGGCGATTGAGAGTGAGGCCAGAAGCAGGAGGAACAACTTGGTGTTTCACGGTGTCGAAGAGAGGGAGGGAGAGAATTGTTTTGAACTGGTGGCGGAGTTGGTGCGGAAGTGCAAAGTGGAAGGAAGGGTGGTGATAGAAAGAGCGCACAGGTTGGGTAGAAGAACGAGTGACAAAAGAAGGCCTGTCATTGCCAAATTCCTTGACTTCAATGACAGGCAACGAGTCAAGCTGGGGAGAAAGCATCTGCCTCCTGGACTTGGAGTAAGTGAAGACTTTCCGTCTGAGATCCGGGAGGAAAGACGCCAATTGATGGCGGATTTGAAGGCAGCCAAGAATGCCGGAAGAGACGCCTGGGTAGCATACCCAGCCAGGCTGATTGTGGACGGCAGGGAAGTGCGGACAGTGAGACCGACGACGACAACAGATCGACAATAGGAAGATGCGCCGCGGAGCCACCTTTCAAATGTATCCTTTTGTGTTTTTAATATCAATGGTAGTTTGGAAATGAAGAAAGAATGTCCTGAATTTGTTGAAAGTATTTATAAATTTGATGTAATTTTGTTAAGTGAGACGTGGACGAATGAGAGAAGTAATTTAATGTTAGATGGCTACTGTGAACCGTTCTGCAAACACCGTAAAAGAAAATCAAGGGCCAAACGGGATTCGGGTGGGTTAGTGTGTTATTTCAGGAAGCGTTTGGAAAAGGGTGTGTCAGTTGTAGATTGGGAGTATGAAGATGGTATGTGTTTTAAATTAGATAAGGAACATTTTGGATGGAATGAAAGTGTATATTTATTATTTGTCTACATGAGGCCGTATGGATCAACGCGTAGCGATTTTGACGATAATGTAAGTTGTTTTGATGAACTGTTAAATCAATTGACAAAAGTGACCGATCAGGGAGGGATTATAGTAGCAGGAGACATGAATGCAAGGACGGCGGAGAGAGAGGATTGTTTGACTGTTGACATTAGAGAGAACCAGACAGAAGAGCTTTCGGTAGAGAATGTTTTATGTGAAAGAGATTTTTTATGTAATGACATGACAGTTAGACGTTTAAATAAGGACAAAAAAGTAAATGACTATGGACTGAAATTACTCCAATTATGTTACACATGTGACCTTGCAATATGAAATGGGAGAACAGGGGAGGATAAAATGAAGGGATGCACAACGTTTGGCAATAAAAAAGGGAGAGTACAATCGACTATGTTATTTGCAATAAGCGGATTATAGGAAATGTGTGTGGTTTTAACGTCCACGAAACAAATGAAATGTCAGACCATAAGATAATATCGTTTACTTTGAAATTAAATAATAGTGAGCATAGACGGGAGGTAAGTGACGGTTTAGATGGGGTTATGTTGACAAAGTGGAAAGAGGATAAGAAGGAGAATTACGTTACATTATTAAATACAGAAGTGTGTCATAATAAGGTGAGCAATCTAATATATTTGGTACAAACTAACACAGATCCAGAGGTATTAGAGGGTAATATAGTCGAGTTAACAGATATTTTAACAGAAGCAGGGATAGATCATGTAGTTAGGATAGAGGGAGAGGGGATAAACAAAGGAAAGGAGAAGAAAGAAAGCACCATGGTATAACGAAGCTTGTCAGATCCAACGCAAAGTATTCACTGAACGAGCACATAAGTTTATAGAGACGGGGACAGGGGAAAACAGGACATTGATGTGTAAGGCAAGGAATAAATACAGGAAGGTATGTAGGATTAACAAAAGAAATTACAGTCGCAAAAAAGCGCAACATTTATTGGATTTAAGTAAGCATGAACCCCAGAACTTTTGGAAGGAAATAAAAAGAAATTCAGTATCACGAAGAGAGCTGCCAGATATAAACTTCTACGACCATTTTAAAACTTTAGCAAATAAAGAATCAGGGGTTGGGGAGATGGGTAGGGCGGAGATTGCAGAGGTAGAAAAGGATGTGGGAAGGAATATTATAGATATAGACATTTTAGATAAGCCAATCGAGATGGGGGAACTACACAAAGCAATTAAGGCTCTTAAACGCGGCAAAGCTACTGGAGTGGATAATATGTTAAATGAATTTATTATTAATGCAACTTCAGAAATCAAATTACTGATTTTATCAATTTTCAATAAGATACTGGAATTGGAATATTTCCCCTTGATATGGAGTCAGGGTAGAATTGTGCCGATTTTTAAAAAGGGAGATGAAAGAGATGTGAACAATTATAGAGGAATAACAATAATGAGTTGTATAGGAAAACTGTTTACAAGAGTGATGAATGAAAGACTAAATGTATGGGTGGAGGGAGAGAATGTGTTAAACGAGGTTCAATATGGATTTAGAAAGGGAAGGAGCACAGCAGATTGCCATTTTATTCTACATGGAATTATCGAGATATTGCTATCTAAAGGGAAGAAGCTACATTGTGCGTTTATCGACTATGAAAAAGCATATGACCTTATTGACAGATCCGCATTATTTACAAAATTGATCAAATCTGGTGTGAGCTCGAAATTTGTCAAGCTATTTAGAAACATGTATTCAAAGGTTGAGCTGGCCACAGGAGGTAAAGGTCAACAACAATTTTTTAAATCAAACAGCGGATTATTACAGGGTGAAAGCACTTCGCCACTTTTGTTTTCGCTGTTTGTTAATGATCTTGAAAGTAAATTAAGTGAAGATTCCATAGGATTACAAATACAGGATATTACAATTAAATGGCTCATGTTTGCAGACGATATGGCAATAATCAGTGAAACAAAAGAGGGTTTGCAGAACGGTTTAGACTCTTTACAAGAATATTGTATGCAATGGGGAATAAAGGTAAATATCAGTAAAACAAAAATCGTAGTATTTAAAAAGGGAGGGAAAACTGGGCAACAAGACAAATGGTCATATCAGGGTAAAAGTATTGAAGTAATCTCGTCATTCAAGTATCTAGGCTGTCATTTTAGCGCATCGGGATCTCTTACAAAATGTACACAAGAAGTAACAAACTCAGCCAGAAGAGCACTATTTTCACTTAGAAAGTATTTTAACACTAACACAGAAATTTTACCACAGATGCAAATGAAACTGTTCAATAGTACCATCTTACCAATACTGAATTATGGGGCAGAAATATGGGGTTTAAGAAGAGCTGATCCAATTGAAAGATTTCACCTCTGTTTTCTTAAATCCATTCTATATGTTAAGCACAGCACACCAAACTGTTTTGTTTATGGGGAATTGGGGGTGTATCCTTTGCATATTGAAAGAAAAATGAAAGTTATTAAGTATTGGTTGAAACTTATTCGCCCAGGAAATAATGATTGCTCATTCACTCATGCAGTATACAAAGAACTTGTGCAATTGAATATTAATGAACCAAACACAACAACTTGGTAAGTCTGGTGAAGCAGTTGCTGGATAGGAGCGGAATGGGCCATTATTGGGTTAAACAAAATGTGAAAAATGAAAATTACTTTCTGGCGGTTTTAAAACAACGCTTGGATGACATGTTTCTACAAGAGTGGCACGCTGAGATGTCGATGACGACGTCTGGACGGCTGTATAAACACATTAAAGACACCTTTGAGTTAGAACCATATATGAAACTGTAATAATTCTTACAGAGTTGCCATCTCAAAAATCAGATTGAGTTCTCATTTGTTTTATATAGAAAGGGGTAGATGGGGCACAAGAAAAGTAGATAGAAATGATCGTAAATGTCCTACTTGTGACGTAATAGAAGACGAATACCATTGTCTAATTGAATGTTCGAGGTATACGCAAGAGAGAAGAAATTGCCTGCCGGAAAAACTGAAAAATAAACCAAGTATGTTTGAATTT
>NW_027625156.1:0-7338 GCF_034508935.2 Berghia stephanieae
CAACTAATCTATCATCATCTATCAATCTATCATCTATCTATTCTATCTATCTAATATCTATCTATCTATCATCTATCTATCTATAAAAATTAAAAATGTTTATAAATACTCCTTTTTTAAACTAAATTTTACACTTTTATTTCAGGGTTTTTGTTTTATAAAATATCTACATCACTACTATCTATCTATCTACATCTGTCTATCTATTTTCTATCATCTTTTTACTATCTACATCTATCTATCTATCTTTTTTCATCTATCATCTATCTATCTATCTTCTATCTACATCTACTATCACTACTATTATCTACAAACTATCTTTCTGTCGTCTGTCTATCTATCTACATCTTCTATCTATCGATTACGATCAACTATCTATCACTATCTATCTATCATCATCTATCTATCATCTTCGATTGACGATCAAGCTATCTATCATCTACTATCTATCTACTATCATCATCTATCATTATCTATCTACAATAATCTTGTACTATCTATCGTTGTCGACAAGCTATCATCATCTATCATCTATCATCTACTACTACCCATCTATCCATTCACAATCGATCGTGTGTCTTTCTATCTTTATATCTACCCCAATTATCAATCTTTCATCTATGATATACATCATGAGATGAGAGATATGAAGAGATGTGATTTTATAGGGGTCACAATCAATAAAACATGTAAGGCCACTCATTAAGAAACTAAAGGGGAAAACCCCCAAAATAGGGGATCATACAATAATTTAAAAAGGGCCCCAAAAACGTCCACAATAATCAAACCCTGGTACACTCGACTCGACACCCCAAAACAATATCCTTTTTTTTTTTTATCCTTCTTTGTGGGGCTAAATGTGCCCAGGGGTTAGACACTCGTTTTCGGATCGGAAGGTCCTGGGTTAGAGCCTCCCCGGGGCGCATAGTTCGTCCTTGGGAAAAAAGCTCTTTATTACCCCAAATTCTCCACCTACTCATAAAAAAAGGACCCTGGCCTTTAACAGGATTGTCAACCCTTCAAAGGAAAAAAAAATTAACAACGGGTGTCCATGTTTCTTCTCATGTCTAATTTTTGCTTTTTGGTTAGGGACCCCTTGTAAAGCGCTTTGAGCACGTTTACTATAATGCCTAGATAAATGCTCTAGTTTTTTTAAAAAATTGTATAAAGTTGCAAAATGCGTCACTCAGGCCTTTTTTAATTGTTTTTTGCCATCCGGTTTTGAGTTGTTCTCACAAACCTATTAACCAGACATAAAAATCAGTTACCAGATTTGTGTGTTGGCCCGTTATACTTCCGGGGGGAAAATGTTGTAACCCCTTTGGGCTAACGCTTCTATCTAGAAAAAACCCGCTTGGGCAAGGTTGCCATCCGAAGAAAGAAGAATCGTTTGGGCCAAGAGTTCACAACATTGCCCCCGGAAGTAAAAGGGACCAACACACAAACCTGTGAAACCATGAACTTTTATATCTGGTTAATACGTTTTAGTAGAACAACCACAAACGCGGAGGGCAAAAAAAAATAACAAAGACCATGAGTACTCATACTACTTAAGGGACCAACACACAAACTCGTGTAACCAAAACTTTTATATCTGGTTAATAGGGGTTTAGTGAGAACAACTCACAAACGCGGATGGCAAAAAAATAAAAAATCCCGAGTGACTCATCTGAACTACTATAAAGGACCAACACACAAACCGTGTAACAAAACTTTTATAGCTGGTTAAACGGTTTAGTGAGAACAACCAAAACCGGATGAAAAAACAATAACAAAGGCCTGAGTGACTCACCTTCAACTATTATAAAAAGGGACGATCAAAGATGTAAAATTTTTGGAGGAAATCAGACAAAACTGAATTAAATGAAAAAGTGGGAAATTTGTGTTATGTCGAAATACAACGGGAAAAAATAAAATTTTTTTATAGTCCCCGTCTAATATGAAGGGTGTCCGAAAGGTTAAAAAAACCCCGGGGGCTTTTTTGATACAAATTTTCCAGCAAAAACAAATGATAACCTTTTGTAAAATGGTAAAATATTTTCAAAAAAAATTACCATTTCAGAGTTTTTTGACTTTTTAGGGAGCCATCAGCTTGTTACCATTTTTTTTAACACGTATTATTAGTGCAATTTCCTTTTTTTAGGTATAAAAAAAAAATTGAGCTTTATATAGAGCAATATCCAAAAATTTTGCTCAAACGTTTTACAAGGCCCCCCGGCCCAACGAAATATTTAACTTTAGGAAAAACTACGCCAGTTAGGCGTATTAAAAAATTTTTTTTTCGGACGAAAACGCTGTTAAGGGGCCATTTCTCATTTTATACCTGAGTACGGTGAGAAAATGTGAAAAATTCGAAAATAGATAGGTCAAGATAAAATCCTCGTTTTCAAGTTTCAGAAACATACCCAAAATTAATTTTAAAAAAACTTGTATGCCTACTCTCCCTTCTCCTCTCTTCCCTCTTCTCTCCCCCCTCTCTCTCTCCCTCCTCCCTCTCCCCCTTTTTCTCTACGAACTGCACTGGCTACCAAATCAGAGAGATATACATCAAAAATCGCAATGAAATTTTTTAAATGCTTAGATGATGAAGCCCTTGTTTTTTAAAAAAAAAAAACCCAACAAACAAATTTCCCTTCTTTTTCAAGTCCCAAAATTTCGTGATCATTGACGCCTTTAATTTCTCTGATCAATAACCTCAAAAACTAATATTACTTTTTCTCTTTCTTTGCACCCACTTTTCAAACTTTCAAAAAAGTTTTTTTTTTGTCTACCTTTACTTTTTTCCCGTCTATCTTTTCCCCGTGAGAGCAAATGTCAATACATTATGTCATTTAAGGGCTCAAAAAAATTGCATTTGCTTTTTCTTATTGTACGAATTAATAACCTTTTAGTTTCAGTTTTGATCAAATACTTTTTCCCTTCTTTTTCCCCTTCTCTGTCCATGATTTTTTTTTTTTTAACATCCTTTTAAGAAACCATATTACATCCTTTACACTTTCCAAATCAAAAAGGGTCACATATAAAAAAAAAAAACTAAACTTTTAGCCCCTCATTTTAAATACAATTGTTTTGGCGACAAAACCTTTTGGGTTGTCGGGGGACCCCGTGTATGGAATTCTATCCCCCAAAGCCACCGGGGGAACAACCAACTAGTAATTCTTTTAAATGAAACTAAACCTTTCCTTTTCACGTCGCCTATTTTTAATCTGAGACATACTCATAGTTTTAAAACCATTGGGAAATTTTGGGTCTGTTGTTTGCGCCGCGTGTGGGAAAGGGGGGGGGGGGGGGGGGTGGCGTGGGTTGTGTTTTTGGGAAAAGAAGCATTTTTTCTCAACCCAAAGTACAGCGCATTGAGCATTATAGATTTTGAAAATGCCCTATACAAATGGCTCTATTATTTTTTATTATTATTAATTTTTTATTATTATTAATATTATTTATTATTATTATTATTTTATCAATACAAAAGGGCTTTTTTATAAACACAATATTAGAAAAATTCCCAACCTGGTGGGACCCCAAACAAAAATGCATTGCAAGAAGAAAAAAAAAAAAGTACGCCTGAGGGGACAGGGGTGCAAGAAATTCGCACCAGATGCAAATTTTCCCAAGACAGGGTTGTTTTGTTTTTCACCTCCTTCGGGCACTTGGTGGAAAACCCTTGAAAAACGGTGGGAAGGGAATTTTTTGTTCCCTACACAAAACCCTCCGGCCCAAAAGCACCCATCATCATCGTCTCAAACTTCTAAAAAGCAAATCAATAGATACCTACAGTAGAAAAAATTTCAATAACCCCCACCCCCTACCTTTTTCTTGAAATATATATATATATATATATATATAATAATATAATAAATTTTATTATAATTATATATGTTTTGTATCATCGCGTCCCCCCCCTTTCTCTCTCTCTCTCTCTAACTATCTTTTCTCTCTCCTCTCTCTCTCTCTCTTCCTTTCCACACACACCACACAAAACCACACACCACCACTTTACAAATTTTCCCTAATTTTTAGACAATCTAATATAAATATAATGTTTCTGTAATTTCTTAAAAAAGGGCCCAAAGGGCCAAAGTCGTTTTTTGTGTTGTTATTATGGTCAAATTCACTCCCTTTATCTTTACCCCCCTTTTTTTGACTCATTAAGGGACCTCATTCATTATTTTTTTCCTAGATACAACGCATCACAATACAAAAAGCATTTTTTAAGAACAACACATACAACCGCTTATCCCACGGACAAATCAAATGTTTGGGAATGTCCTGCACGTGAATAACGAAACGTTGAATGCGGGAAAATTTCCCCAGTTTTTGAATACAAATTTTTTCGTCAAAGTCCTGTCTGTTCCCGTTTGATTGGACTGTAACTGAAACATTTCATGTGGGCCTGTGGGGCCATTGAAAAATTTAGGGTAAAACAAACAGGTTTTTTATTAGCGCAATACCCCACAAATGTGCTAAAAGCGTTTTACAAAGGGTCCCTGCCCAACAGAAACATTTAAACACTAGGTCATGGCATGTTTTGGGGCCTTTTGGGCGATTTAAAATTTTTTTTCGGATGAGACAGCTGTTAACGGCCAGGACCTTTTACACTAGTCGGGGGGAGTATTCAGTAAAGAGTCTTTTTTCCCAAAGGGTCAACTTGGGGCCCAGCGAGGTCGAACCCAGGACCTTTCCGGGCCGAAAGCAAATTCATACCCAAAAGGGCCCCATACGTCTTTGTTTTTCTTTTACGTGCAGTAACCTTTCGTCTATTTCCCTTTTATTTGAGGTACAGAGTATGACTTTCAACGGACAATCGATATACATATGTGACCCTTCGTAGCAACGGTAAAAAGGGGGTTTGGGTTAAGAGTTAAAATGGATTTATAGCCAAAATAAGACTTGTGTTGAGTTTTTTTGGGTTATTAGAGAAGGGGATACCATTTTTGGGGGCAATGCCAACAATTATATTTTTGGCATTTTAAAACATTTTATTCGCTTTAACTCTGGTTTCGTTCCGACATAAACCTTTTTCGAGACGATGGCACTTTATATCCGTCCATTAAAAAAAAATTGCGTCAAATTCAAACTGACATAAACCTTTTTGGGGGTCGATGCGTCCCCTTGGTTTTTTTTTAATTTCACGACAGATTAAACCACAAAAATACGTCTGTTAAGACCCCGAACAGTAATCGATATAACATCGACTCCAACTTCCAATCACCCCCCCCCCCCCCCTCCCCCCCCCCCCTCCCCCGCCCCTTTCCCTTGCAACCACTGAATTTTTTATATCTTTTTTTCCTTTGGGGCAAACTATCGTTAAGTCTTGTCGGGGTGAAATCAGTGTATGCTATTTTTTCCAGAATAAAAGCGTTGATCTGTCTTGTGGTCCCGAATGAGATCTTTGTAAAATGAGAATTCCTAGAGTGTTTTAAAAAACTCTTCCATTTTTTCTTTATAGCTTGGGAAAAAAAATCTAATTTATAAATTGGAATTTTTTTAAAGAGGAAATAATGGGTCTTTCAAAAATATTATTATTATAAAGTCCACGTATTGGGGTTTGCTCAGGGTTTTCGTGGCGTTAAGATAAAACTTACTCGCTTACCTTTCAATAATATCATAATATGTAATATTCCTACCTCCTGCCTCCATTCCCCTCCCCTCCTCTCTCTCCCTTCTCTCTCTCTCCCCTTTTCTCTTTTCCCCCTCTCCTCCTCTTTCTTTCTTTCTTTCCCTCTCTCGTTTCCCCCCCCTTTACCCACTTCTTCTTCTCTCCCCTCCTCCCTCTCTCTTCTGTGTGTGGTGTGTTTTCTCTCTTTCTTGTGGGTGGCTGGGTTTTTGGGGTTGGTGTGTGTTTTTTTTCACCATAAAAACAATAGGTGGTGTATAAAACGCGGTTCCAACCTTTTTGCAAGTGTTTTTGGGCATACAATGAAAACTATCCCTGGTTTCAGAGTGATAAACATCTTTTTTTCTAGCCTAAAAAATTTATTATTTCCTGCTCAAAGGGGCACTGGCCAGGGGAAAAGGGTCTTTTGCTTCCTACCCAAAAGGTACCGATTCAACACCCCCGCGCTTTGTGAGGCCTTGAGAAAGTCACCTCGCCCTAGCTCATTTTTTGGGGCCCTTGGAATAGACCCAAAAGAAAAATTTTCCCCGGGGGATGTAAAGGGAATTTTTATTTATTTATTTACTTTTTTTTATTTTTTATACTGACCCCGATCAAAATCATCAATCCCGCGCTTTTCGCACCGTGACATAAGAATCTACATCTCAATAATATATGGGCTTCCCAAAGCCCCGAAGACGCTTGTTGGGGATTGTGGTTTTCTCATGGCGAAATAAGCTGCTCTCTCCATCCAGTTGTTAAATGTTTCCATTGGGTCTCTAATACGCTACAAAATATTTTGCCATTTATTAGTTTCAAAAAAACTTTTTTCATTTTTTTTGTTTTGCCCAAACAAAGGCGGTTACCCCCTTTTTCAATGAGTTTTGTAGAGAGAAAGGGGGGCATGGGATGTCACAAATTCTTTTTTTCCCCCCCCCTTTCAACTTTTAATATTTTTTTTTGGCCTCAAAAATAAGAAAATGGATCTATTAAGAAGGCTGATTGCACACATGAAAGCCCAAAAAAAAAGAAGAAAATGGGGTTGGCTGGGTCATGTGGCCAGAATGGAAAAAGGGTCACTTCCCAAGACAGCCTTTTACTGGACCAAGGGAAGAGAAAAACGGGGAAACCCAAAGAAACCTGGGGGAAGGACCATGGGGAAAGAAATAAGGAAACAGGCATGTCCTGGAATAAGCCCCGCAAAACAGCCGTCGCAAAAAAAAAAAGGAAGTCTGGTGGTGCCCTAGGTGCCTCAAGGGCCCCAAGAGGATAACATAACATAACTTGAATTGGGATGGTTATCATAAAAATAATAAATAAATGTACATTTATAAACGTCAGCCGAAATTCGGACATACAAAAAAGCTCACACGCATCCAATTACAACACACACAAAAACACCCACTCACAAAGCACACACACACACTATTTCTCCACCCAAAACCAAAAACCACAAAACATCATTATTTTCATTTTTTGCTTGTCTTCCGGCAGCAGACAGTAGAAGTGTCGAAAAAGCCCTTGTTGTGTTACTTGAGCTTTATACATTTTACATTTAATTTGCGCAAATCCCTAAAAGGATCAAAGCGCTTTACAAGGGGGCCATGCAAACAACAACACTTAAAGTAAAATGTGACATGGGGCTGTTAGCGAATTTTAATTTTTTTTTTTGGCAAGGGGCAAAGCTGTTAACGACCAGGGACTCATTTTAAAACCCCCGAATCTGGTGAGAAATGTTAAAA
>NW_027625157.1:0-7341 GCF_034508935.2 Berghia stephanieae
CCAACACTAAAATATCCACCCCCCCCCTTCCCCTTTTATTTACTTGTCCCCAAACTACAAAACCCCCCCCCCCCACCCTTCCCTCTCATTTACTCTGTCCAACACTACAATATCCACCCCCCCCCACCTTCCCTCTCTTTACTCTGTCCAACATACAATATCACCCCACCCCACCCTTCCCTATTTTACTCTGTCCAACACTACAATATCCACCCTACCCCACCCTTCCCTCTCATTTACTCTGTCCAACACTACAACATCCACCCCTACCCTTCCCTCTCATTTACTCTGTCCAACACTACAAATATCCACCCCTACCCAACCTTCCCTCTCATTACTCTGTCCAACACTACAATATCACCCCTACCCTTCCCTCTCATTTACTCTGTCCAACACTACAATATCCACCCCTACCCCCACCCTTCCCTCCCATTTACTCTGTCCAACACTACAATATCCACCCCTACCCCCAACTTTCCCTCTCATTTACTCTGTCCAATAGTACTCGGTAATTTGGGATAGACAGAAGGAGATGAGGTAAGAGAGAGAAAGGGGAAAAGGGAGAAAGAAAGATAAAGAAAAGAGAGAGCGGGAGAGTGTGAGGGAGAGAGAGAGAGAGAGAGAGAGAGAGAGAGAGTGGGAAAGAGAGAGGGAGACAGAGAGAGAGAGTGGGAAAGAGAGAGAGACAGAGAGATAGAGATAGAGAGAGATAGAGAGAGAGAGAGAGAGAGGGTGGGGGGTGGTAAGGGCAAAAGATACTACGAGAGAGGGAGAATGAGAAAGAATGATAGATAGAGAGACGGAGGAGAGAAGGGCAGAGAGAAAGGAAGAGGGACACACACACACACACAGAGTGAGAGAGAGAGAGAGAGAGAGAGAGAGAGTGGGAAAGAGAGAGAGAGAGAGAGAGTGGGAAGAGAGAGAGAGAGAGAGAAGAAGAGAGAGGAAGGGGTGGGAAGGAGAGAGAGGAGAGAAGAAGAGAGAGTTGGAAAAGAGAGGAGAGGAGAAGAGAGATTTGAGAGATAGAGATAGAGATAGAATAGAGATATAGAGAGAGAGAGATAGGATAGATAGAGAGAGAGATGAGAAGATAGAGATAGAGATAGAGAGAGATAGAGATAGAGATAGAGAGAGAGATAGAGAGAGAGATAGAGAGAGAGAGAGTTATTTCCATTTAGAAATGAAATGAAAGACACCCCCCCATCCCCGAACCCCTTTTCTCTACCCCCCCCCCCTTCCCATACCTCATTCATGCCCCTTCTTTCACCTCACCCTTCCCTCCTTTCCCAAAAAGCCAAAGCTCATCTCATACCAAACCACATACCCCACCTTCTATTTCTTTTGGACTCATCACCTTGGCAGGTGATTCACGTGCACAAGCACCAGGACCTTGACCAGACGTGGAAGAAATATTTTGGTCTTGTTTTTCTTCACTGTCAGGTTTTGAACACAGAGATAAAAAAAAATTATAGTGGAAACATGTTAAAGAGTTGATCACATTGACAACATGGACCAATCAAAACGTTTCTCTTCTTCTGGCAATTTTCCATTCTAAAGAAGGGCATTACAATAATCTAATCTGTAGTAATAGAAGAATTAACAAGCTTTGTAATAAACTTCATCAATATAATGTCTGATTCTTCCAAATTTTTCTAAGTTTTAGTTACAACATTGACCAAAATTTTTTTAACAGATCTTCCCTCCCCACCCTTTATTAAATACAGCCCCAAAATTTCTCACCAAGAATAGTTTAATAGTATTTTTATTTTCCACTTCAAACGCCAAGACTCTTCCCTTGCTTGTTTAAAGGTGGCATGGATTGTATATATCAATATCGTTTGTGTGGGCGTTGGGTCTGATCCAATTATGGAAATCTTTGGATTCAACAACCTAAGACTCTTCCCTATGACTGTGTTTAAAGGTGGCATGGATTGTACAAATCAATATCGTTGTGTGTCGTTGGGTTTTATCCCCAATTATGGAAATCTTTGGATTCAACACACCCAAGACTCCTCCCTATGACTGTGTTTAAAGGTGGCATGGATTGTACAATCAATATCGTTGTGTGTCGTTGTGTCTGATCCAATTATGGGAAATCTTTGGATTCAACACACCTAAGACTCTTCCCTATGACTGTGTTTAAAGGTGGGGATGGATTGTACATATCAATATCGTTGTGTGTCGTTGGGTCTGATCCATTATGGAAATCTTTGGATTCAACACACCTAAGACTCTTCCCTATGACTGTGGTTTTAAAGGGGGCATGGATTGTACATATCAATATCGTTGTGACGTTGGTCTGATCCTTATGGAAAAATTTTGGGTTCAACACACCTAAGACTTTCCCCCGCGTGTTTAAAAGGGGGGATGGTTTTAATATCAATATCGTTGTTTCGTTGGGTCTGCCAATTATGGAAAACTTTGATTTAACACCTAAGACCTTCCCTAACTGTTTTTAAGGTGGGGATGGATTGTACATAAAAATACGTTGTGTTTTGGGTTGATCCAATTATGGAAACTTTTTATTCAACACCTAAGACCCTTCCCCATGATTTTTTTAAAAGGGGGCTGGATTGTACTATCAATTCGTTGTGTTCGTTGGGTTGATCCAATTTTGGAAAAATTTTTGGTTCAAACACCTAAACCTTCCCTAGATGTGTTTAAAGGTGGCATGGATTGAATATCAATATCGTTGTGTACGTTGGGTCTGATCCCAAATTTTGGAAACTTTTGGGTCAACACCCTAAGACTCTTCCCCATGATGTGTTTAAAAGGGGCAGGATTGTACATATAAAATTTGTTGTTTCGTGGGGCTGTCCATTTGGAAATCTTTGGGTTAAAAACCCTAAAACCTTCCCAGACGTGTTTTTAAAAGGGGGCTGGATTGTAATATCAAAATCGTTGTGTTCTTGGGTTTGACCAATTAGGAAACTTTTTGGTTTAACCACCCAAGACTCTTCCAGACTGTTTTAAAGGGGGCATGGATTTTACAATCAATATCGTTGTGTCGTTGGGTCTGATCCAATTTGGAAACTTTTTGGGTTCAACACACCTAAGACTCCCTTGATTTTTTTAAAGTGGCTGGGTTGTAAACAATATCGTTGTGTATGTTGGGTTGATCCCCTTATGGGAAACTTTGGTTCAACACCCTAAGACTCTTTTCCCCTTTACGGTTTTTAAAGGTGGGGTGGGTTGTACTATCAAAACGTTGTGGTCGTTGGGTTTGATCCAATTATGGAAAAATTTGGATTCAAAACACCAAGGACTCTTTCCCAAGACTGGTTTTTTTAAAAGGGGGCATGGATTGAATATCAATATCGTTGTGTATCGTTGGGTTGTTTCCAATTATGGAAAATCTTTGATTCAACACGCCTAAGATTTTTCCCCTATGATGGTTTAAAGTGGAAGGGTTTTGCAATAAATTTCGTTGTGACGTTGGGTTGATCCAATTAAAAATATGAGATGGAAGGATTTAAGGAAAAATCAACGTCCTGTCCAAATTAGAATAACTTTTTTTTTTTCCCAATTTCCATGTTTCAGAACTCTACAGGAAAGACAAAAGTAAAACCCAACCCAAACAACGACAAAAATCAAACTTTGACCAGTCCAGAGGGACAAAACCCCCGTCATTTCCTACCGCTCTTCCATCTTTCCTGGGCCCAACGGGATCTGTTCAGCATCCTTGGGGGTTTCATTAACCTCCTATTTTTTGGTGTGAACGGAACAAAAATATTTTATTTTAAATTGTTATTGTCTCAAAGGGGGTTTATACTCATCAATAAGTCCGAAAAAAAAAACAACCCATGATGTAACAGGGGTTTTGTGAAATTCCCTTTATACTGACTGTATGTGTTTGGTAAATCTCAACAGTAATAGTATACAGACAAACCTATGACTGTAAAAGGAATTATGTGAAATTCCCTTTTTTTTAAAAAGCGGTATGTGTTTGAGTAAATTCCCCAGTAAAGTATACAGACAACCTATGACTGAACAGGGATTATGTGAAATTCAAATTTTTACAAGACTGTTGGTTTGAGTAAATTCACCATTTTTTTTTTACAGAAAACCTATGACTTAAAAGGGTTATGTGAAATTCCATTATACTGATGTTGGTTTGAGTAAATCTCACCTTAATAGTATACAGACAACCTATGACTGTAACGGGTTATGTGAAATTCCCTTTATACATAACTGTATGTGTTTGAGTAAATTACCTATGTATCAGACAACCTAGACTGTAAAAGGGGTTAGTGAAATTTCCCTTTATACATTGACTGTATGTGTTTGAGTAAATCTACCCGTAATAGTTAAAAAGACAACCGACTGTAACAGGGGTTTTGTGAAATTCATTTAACATAGAGGAGTGTTTGAGTAAAACTCCCAGTAATAGTATAAACAACCCATATGTAAAAGGAATTTTGTGAAATTCCATTTATAATAGATTTTGTGTTTGGGTAAAATTTCCCGAAAAGTTACGACAACATTTGACGAACGGGATTAGTGAAATTTTATTTTTTTAAGAGTTTGTGTTTGAGTAAATCTCCCAGTAATAGTTACGACAACCCAGACTGTAACAGGAATTATGTGAAAATTTCCCTTTATATAAAGGGGTGTTTGAGTAAAATTTACAGTAAAAGTATCAGAAACTATGACTGTAAAAGGAATTTGTGAAATTCCATTAAAACTAACTGTTTGTGTTTGGTAAATTCACCCGTAATAGTATACAGACAAATTTGCGTAACAGGGATTATGGAAAATTCCATTTATACATAATGATGTTTGAGTAAAAATCCCAGTAATAGTTTAAAAAACCCTATGACTGTAAAAGGAATTAGGGGAAAAATTTCCCTTTATAATAGACGTTGTGTTTGGTAATCTCACCCGTAATAGTAACAGACAACCCAGACTGAACAGGGTTTTGTGAAATTCCCTTTAACATGATGATGTGTTTAGAAATTCTCTAAAAGTAATCACTATAGTGACCCAAAACCCCCAAAGTTTTTGTAAAAATGGGTTTAGATTTTTCAGAGAGAATCTTTTGGGGAAAAAAAAAAAAAAAAAAACATACTAAATTGTTAAAAAAAAAAAAAAAAAAAAAGGGAATAAATCTGGTGACGTCAACAGCTATATATTATTATTATTTTATAATTTATATAGCTGTCAGTAAGATGTCCAATGATGTAGAACAATCTACCAATTGTCCATCAATTGAAAGATGATAGCAGGTTGAGAATAAGAGATGATAAATATCTGGTTACTGGTAAAGCACCTGATCACGTTCAGTGGAATATGCGAAATATAAAACCAGATGCCTACAGCCATTTCCCATTAGAAATTCCAGGAGTTTTCAAGGTTGATTTTTTTAAAATTCAAGGATGATAACAATGAATTATCATGTTCACGCTAAAGGTTCTCCACTAGTGTAGGGACAACTTCTCAACTCCATTAACTACTGATTCCAAACGTGTAAAGGCCTCAAGTTTTAATGTTCTTAAACTTAGCCAAAGACATCAATGATTTGAGTGAACAAAGATTTCATGATATTCATATATTCTGTCTTGCCGTCATTTTGTCAGCTATTTTTATTTTGGTGATGGTGGTGGTTGTAGTTGTGTTATTAGGGATGGTGATGGTGGTGGTTGTAGTTGTGTTATTACGGGCATGGGATGTGGTGGTGTAGTCTTAGTAATGGTGCGCGTTGTTGTTTTTGTTGGTTTTTTAAAGGGTTTTACGGTCAATTGCACACATTCATCCAGTAAAAAGGAATATAACATGGGATAGTAAAAAGTTCTAGAAAGTACTGTCCAATTAAAACACAGAAAAGATAAGACAAAGGGGAACTGGTTCAAATTTGGAACAGATGTAGATTTCAAGCGTACCGAAAGATTACCTTAGTTCCACTATCCCACCAGTGTTATGTGGTGTCGGCAACCACTTTCCCTAGCTCAATTGCGGCACTGTGCTGCGGCTGACACTGGGGTTATTTCAATCTTTCCTTTTGAATAAACCCTAAGGACAAATCTCGCAAGGAGAGGATTTGAATAAAGGGAAAACTTTATTATTATTTTACTTTATTGATATGGTACATAGGTGTGTGTGTGTGTTGGGGGGGGGGGGGGGGTTTCTGTATCATTCACTTTTTTCAGTGAACCTGACGTTGGCCGGGGGTTTTAATTTGAAACAATGGAAGTAAAAGAAGAATTTTTATGAAATGGAAGGAGTTGATTTTTGTAATCTTTTTATATTGTAAAAATCAAACGATACACAACGAATACACAAAACTTTAAATTAAAATATGGGAAATCAAGGAAACAAAAAACCAATTAATAACAAAACGTTGTTAAAGAGTTTAAACCGTTTAGGAAAATTTAGTTGTTGAAAAGATTTTCCCTAAAAATAAAAGAAACAACGAATTGATATTTAAACCCTTGCTTTAAACATTTAAGGAGATCACGGAATCCAAGACCCAAAAGGAAGAAGAAAAAGAAGAAAAACCAGCAAAAAAAAGGAAGAGAGGGGAAGGAAAAATGAAAAAAAAACAGGGGAGAAAGGGGAAAGAAAGGGTAGAGGAAGAAGAAAAAAAGCAAGAACAAAGAAACATTGAAGAACAGAAAGAAGAGAAGAAAAAAGAAGGTTTAAAAAAGAAAGAGAAGCCCAAAGGAAAAGAGAGAAGAAGAGAAAGTTTGATTGGTAACATTTTCCCTATACCTTAACATGTCTCGAAAATTG
This sequence comes from Berghia stephanieae, assembly GCF_034508935.2. Classification (NCBI taxonomy): domain Eukaryota; kingdom Metazoa; phylum Mollusca; class Gastropoda; order Nudibranchia; family Aeolidiidae; genus Berghia; species Berghia stephanieae. The sequence goes on from NW_027625157.1 coordinate 6,730, forward strand.
TTTTAAATTTTTTAAAAAAACAGTAATTTGGCGAAAATTTTTTTCATTCTAAAAAAAAACCTTGCTTTGAAAGTGACACTTTAATTTAGTTAAAGAAAAATATTGTGGATTGGAATGGGTTAAAAATGAAATGGTTTATGGGGAAGGTTTAGTGAAAGAACCTGAAAAGGGGGGGGTGGGAGTTGGGAGTTGGGTTGGTTTTTTTTCTATCTCAATAAAACCACCCCTTTTATTTCCCCCCTCCTCTATTACATCCTCAAAATTTTTCCTTATTTCTACTACCCCCCCCTATTCCATTTTTTTTTTTCTACTTTTACTTGGCTGTTTCCCCAAATCTTTCCCGGCAGCACCATATTAATCTTCCACACTCCTTTATTCTAGTCTTCTTCATCTATTTCTTTAACAATTTCCTTCTTCTTTTCCTCTCTCTATCTCTTTTCCTTTTTTTATCTTCTTCCCTTCTCCTTCCCTCTCTCTAATCCTATTCTTTTCTCCCTCCTTAACCCCCTACCCCCCCACCCTCCTCCTTTTCTTTTTCTCCTTTCCCTCCTTTTTTTCCCCCCCCCCCCCCTTTTTTCCCTTTTCCCCCCCCTTCCCCCCCTTCCCCCAAAC
>NW_027625158.1:0-7337 GCF_034508935.2 Berghia stephanieae
TGACTTTTTCCCCTAAACTAGATATCCGCCGGGCCAACAAAACAAAGAAATCTCATTCCAAGACAAAGACAGAAAGAAAATTTTGGAAAACAATATAGGGGGATAGAAACACAGTAATTCCCCTCCCGGCCACTATGGAAGGCCCAGGAAACCCACCCAAAACTGGTGGGGGCCCTTTAAATTTAAACTTAATTTGGTAGATAGTTTGTTTTTTGTTTTTTTTTAAGGGGTTTTTAGGGCGCTTGCAACACTTTGGGGTCATATCAGCGCCAGTAAAAAAAAAAAAATGAAAATTGGATAGAAAAAATTTTTCTAGATATAAAATTTAAAAAGGGACTGGGGGAAAAAGTAAGATAAAGGTGAATTGGTTCAAATAAAAAAACATATGTAGATTCCAAGGGGCAAAAAAAACCCAAAGAAACTTTTTTTTGAGATCACTAAAATTTTCATCCAGACACAAGCACGGGTTTCCCCACTAAGAGGAACACACTCAAATTTTTTTACAACCCCATATATACTATAAAGAAACAAATACGGGCCCTAAAAGAGATGTTTTTAAAAGGGAAAAAAACATCATCCCCCAAAAACTAACTATCCCATATGATTTGTTTCCCTCTCAGCTAGAGTACCCGGGCCCCTTAAACCAGGACAAAACAAAGAAATTTTTATTCCAGACAAAGAAAGAAAGTAAGTTAAAAAAACAGATAAAAAGGGATAAAAAACGCAGTAATTACCTCCCTGGCCACAAAGGGAGGTCAGGAAACCCACCCCGGGATGCCCCTTTAAATTTTCTTAATTTGGGTAATATAAATAATAACGTGAATTTTTGAATGAAAGCTTTCAAAAAAATTTACAAAAACAAATCAAATGAACTTTTTGGGGTTTCCCCCTTTATCAAAAAAAACAGGATGTTTGGGAAACACCACAGATAATAAGATGATGGGGTAGTGGCGTAGTTTGGTGTGTGTGTGGGTGTGGGGTGTTTCAATCATCCTGTTTTTTTGGGATAAAGGGAAAAAACCGAAACGTTCTTTTTGATCTGTTTTTGTAATTAAATTGAAGCTTACATTCAACTTAAACGTTATTTTTATTTTTTTCGAGTTTCCCGAGCAGCAAAAATTTCCCAGTATGTTTTGGGGTAGATAGGCCCAACAATTTGAAATCAAAAAACAACAACAAACTGGTACGGGGAAAATTGGTTTTTCATTGGTGGTGGGGGAAACCCAATGCTTTAGTATCCTTGATGGCTGCTAAAGGCAACTGGGGAGGGAAAAAATGACAAAAATTGAAAAAGCAGGAGAGAAATAATAATAATAAAAAAATAATAATAATAATAAAAATAATAATAAAATAATAATAAAGCATATTTATATAGCGCCTTTCGTCAAAAACCCTCAAAGCGTTTTTAAAAAAAAAAACAAAAACAAACAAAAACAAAACAATTAAACCCAAGGAAATCAAAAAAATTTAAGACATAAAAGGCATCAATACATCATCAATATAAATGAGAAAATAAAAGTAGTAAATGTGACATATATATATATAAATATATAGGGAACAACACAAAACAAACAACGTTTCAGCCCTTGACCTTCGTCAAGAGACAAGAAACAATATACAAATTTTTAAAGGGTTACAAAATACACATTTCAAAGTGATACGTTCTGCTCGTTTCTGTGGACGGGAAAAATTTTAATGAACAAAAATGAATTTTATAGTTTTTCCAAAAAAAAAAAAAAAAAAAATCCCAAAACACAGAACTTTTTGGGGCTCAAAACCCTTCTTCACCAAACAACAAAAAACAATATAAGACATAAATACATAATTTGAAACCCGAAACTTTCCCTTTTTTTTGGGTTTATTTCGTTTTTTTTTTGAAGCTGTTTATTCATTTTTTTATAAAAATATCACTTTGAAGAGCACTAAAAAAAGACCAACAACAAAAAATAATAATAAAAATTAAAAAAAAAATTTTAAAAAATAAAATTTTTTTAAAACCCGTTTTTAGAGAACTCATCCTTCAAATACGATCGATTTTAAAAAAACCCTCGTCTTGGCAAAAACTCAAACCTGGGGCCCCGCAAGGCCCCCTTTCAAGGCCCTAGTGCAAGACTTTTTTTTTCCCAAAATGAGGGGCATTTAAATCGATTGGGGTAAAAGTTACAGTGAATGACATAATTTTAGTCGGATGGTGAAAAGGTTTGAACTGAGGGTTTTTGGGTAGTCCTTCTATATCCCCTATAAAACCCCTAGGAAAAACGGGCACATTCCTTACGATGCACCCATTAAATTTTCATTCTGATTTCTTTTGTACATCGGAAATTTTGAACAAAAAAAGTTTTCTATATTTTTCAGTATATTATTCAACACCATCGTGGCTTGTGCTCTTTAGCACGTTGCCGTCACTGTCCCACGAATCACGATCCTCTGACGTTCGCATGAAATTTTGTGTTGCTTTTTAAGGCACATTTGGCCATTAAGTATATTATTAACAATGTGTTAAAGTGCTCGTTTAGCAGAAAGAAATATGTAAAGCAAGAAATAACAGCTTTTTAAATAAAACTTTTTTTGTATAATCGGGTGTGGATTTTGGGGGAAAAACTGGGAAAAAGGCCAGGGAAAGGGGAGATTAAGTCTGATGTTTTTCTTCTTTTTCTTTATCTTTTTCTCCTTCTTTCCCTTTTAAATCTGTAACTTCAATTTGAATACTCACATCCCAGAGTAATTCTTCTTTCATTGGGATGAATTCTATCTAATTTCCCGCGTCTCAATGTCCAAGGCGGGGATCCAATCAGGAGTTCGATCCCCCAAAACGATAGGGAATTGGATTCAATAGTCCCGATGTCACAAAACCCCCCAGGGAAAGGCGGCCTTCGTGGTTCTAAACAAAGAAAATCGGTACCTTTTTTTTCTTCAAGCTGGCTCAACTTTTTTATATTCTTTTGATCCCGAATGTAAAAAAGTTTAAAACAAGATTTATATTTATAATGTTTTACTCCTCTGGGTATGCTCTTATGCTCGTCAAGAAAAATTTCATAAGGGGAAACAGCCATTGTTCCGATAGTTTAGAGCCCGTTACTAAAATTACCATTTCGTCATTACGAGGAAGTGACGTTTTGACTTTTTGAAGCGTATTACTTAAAAAGTTTTTCCAGCCACCAAATCAAAAACAATTTAAAATTTTAAACTTTCCCCCCCCCCCCCCCCCAAACAACCAATTATTCATTTTGCATTGTTTTTCATTTTCCAAACCCAAAGCAAAGTTGGAAAAACGAGCTCAAAAAAAATGAAAAATAATATAAAAAATTAAAAGGGAAAAATTTGCAAAATACAGGATTTCTAAGAGCTCAAAATGTAGAAAACAATAAGGGAAAAAGTAATTAAAACAAAATACAGGATTTCTAAGAGCTCAAAAGGGGAAAATAATAAAGAATAAGGAAATTTAAAACAAAAAAAAGGGGAAATTTCTAAGAGTTTCAAAATGGGGAAAATAAAAAGAAAAGGTAATTAAAACAAAAAAACGGGAAATTTCTAAGAGCTAAAAGGGGGAAAATAATAAAGAAAAAGGGTATTTAAAACAAAATCCCAGGATTTCTAACACCCAAAAAATTTGGGAAAATAATAAAGAATAAGGAATTAAAATAAAATACAGGATTTCAAAGGGGAGCTCAAAATGGGGAAAAAAATAAAGAATAGGGAAATTTAAAAACCAAAAACGGGTTTTTCTAACAGCTCAAAGGGGGGAAAACAATAAAAAATAAGGTAATTAAAATAAAATAAAAGGTGAAAATTTAAATTTAAAGGGTCCCCTATCTCAATAATAAAATTTTTATTTTTTATACCTTTATAGCCAAATTTCCAAATTTTGTTTTTGTTTTTTTTTAAGGGTTTTTTTAAAGGGCCTTGCAACAATTAGGTTAAATAAAGCGCCATTAAAAAGCAAAAAAATGGGATAGTAAGCATTTTCTAGAATTACAATTAAAGCACCCAAGAAAAATTTAAGACAAAGGGGTTTGGGAACCCAAATGGGGTTTGGGATGTAAAAAACCAAGAGCATACCATAAATGTACTTAGTTTGAGATCACCAATAAGTCTAAATCTGGACACAAAAGCACGGCCCCCCCCACAAAAGAGAAAAACACTCAAAGCTTATTTTATAAATTCAAAAAAAAACAAATAAAATAATACATAAAAAGAAAATGATTACAAGGAAAAAAAAAAAAATCACCACCAAAAACAATTCTATGTATTTGACGTTTCCCTCCCAGCCGGGGCCAGGACAAAACCAAGAAAATCTCTTTTCCAAGACAAAACAGAATGGAATTTGGAAAACATATAAAAGGGGTATAAAAGACACAGATTTACCCCCCTGCCCGCTAAAGGGGGTTCGGGAACCCCACCCAGAATCCAATTTTTAACCTCCCTTTTTTTTCAACACTATTTTCATGTACCTTTTGGGCACGGGCCTTCGAGTAGATGATAGAAAAAATAAATCTAAATTCTTTGCAACACCCTTTTTGTTTGTTTGTTTCTTTTCTTTTTTTTTTTTAAAAATTTAAAATTTTTTTTGGGGTTTCCCAAAAACAACATCTTTTTTTTTTGTTTTTTTTTCTTTTTTTTTTTTTTTTTAAAAATTAATATTTTTTGGGTTACCAATATTTTGAGGGACTTACGAGGTTTTCCCCTCTATGTACGGAGATCCCTCTTTCTCGTTTCATTTTGGTTTTGGGTGCCGCCACTGCTGCCGCTCTGCGAGGTTGCCTCGAGGCGAGTATTTAAAGGCCCTGAGCTTGATGCTGCTGGGAGGGCATGGGCCTGGAATGACAACACGGGATGCAACAATAGGTGGGCAGTGATTTAAAAAATTTTAAAAAAAAAGGGAAAACACAATTTTTGTTTACCCAACGTCTCAAAACGGTTTTTATGTCGGGAAAAACCCAGATGCTAAAAAGTCAAAATTTAAAATTAAAATGGATAAAATTATGAATGGGTTGGTATCTAGCAACCGAAATATGATATTCATTCTCCTCAATAAAGTTTATAAACTCAACCCAAGTCTGAAAATTTCTGGCTACAAATTCAATTTTCAGCATCTTAGACATCCCGACTTAATACCGTTTTTAGGTGAGGGGGCCCATATATTTAAACTCATTTTTTGACTACTTCGGGTAGTGGGCTTAAAAAGTATAAAAGTTTGATTTTTGGATCAAAGGTCCTGGGGTTTTAAACCTCCCTCGCTCGTAGGGGCCCTAGTTGAGTCCTTGGAACAGGCTCTATACTCAATGAACTCGGGTGTAAAAAGATACCTGGTGGTCCCCTTAAGGGCGTTGTAAAAAACCATTAACAGGCGTCATTCTATATGTTTGGGGGTTCGTTACTCAAGACCCCTTTTTAAAGCGCTTTTTTAGCACGTTTAGTGGGGCCCAAAATTTTTTGCTATTTAAATGCCCCCCTAGTTTGAGCCAAAGTTTTAAAAACCCAAAAAGAAAAACCCTTTACCGTCTTTAAATATGTGGGCTAGTGGGATGGGGACTCGCTTTTGGATCGGGAAAATCCTGGGGGAGCCTCGCACCGGGGCATAGTTGATTTTTGGAAAAGGCTTTTTTACTCACAATTTTCTTTACCGTACCAGGTGTAAAATGAGTACCTGGCCGTTAACAAACGTTGTCTTTGTCCGAAAAATTGAAAAATCACCTAACAGGGCGTCCCTGTCCCGTACTACAGTTTTAAAAATTGCTGTTGAAACCCGGGACCCCTTTTAAAGCGATTTGAGCACATTTATTGGGTATCGCGCTATTAAAAAAAGGGTCAAATTTAAAAAAAATTTAACTGCCGAGTCGAGGCAAAGGGTGATTAATTTGGGGGGATTTTTCTGTAGCATTTTTTTTTTTAAAGACTTGCCGATCATTTGGGGGCAAGCAACTGGACCTCAAAAAACCTGCAAGTCTACTTATGACCAACAAAATAAACTGAAAAAACCTGCAAGATTCAAAGGGCTTATCCGTCCTTTTAAGTCTTGTTCTCAGCATCTGTCTTCATAATAGTACCCCCCAATTGTATGTTTTAAACCAAAGGTTTTAAAGCATTTAAATTTTTTAAATTTCTTGCACAAGTAGCACAATTTTAAAATATACAAAAAACAAAAAAACAAAAAAAACAAAACAAAAATCAATCAAAACCAAATTGTAAAAAGCCGGCGACCTTTTTTTTTCGGTAATCCAATCGGCCGCAGGCCGGCTGTAGCCGCACTCTTGCACCCATGTGCCTGTTCTGCAAGGGAAGGAGGCTCTGGATGGACACCCCCAAGGAAAGAGGAAGCGAGGCCGTACGAAGAGACTTGGAGACGTGCGTGGAAGGGACCTAAAGCAGAGAACTTTGTCCCTTGAGCAGATGGCCCCAAAAAATATCTGCTGACAGGACAGTGGAGTCCCTTGCATCGCCTCAAGCGCCAGCAGACCCGGAGAGGATTGAGTGAGTGCCCGTTGCCTAATGTGCCACTTGTAAAGATATACATACTTGCTTGAATGTCAACCTCTTGAAGACCTGAGATGCACATTCCTCCCACCAAATCCAAGCATCATAACCCACTTTATAGTCACCTGGAACAACTACAAAAGACGTCTAACTTCTACGTCATGGCACAAGACCGAAGGGCTAGAGCTCAGGTGGTCGCTGGTTCGGATAAGTAAGTAAGTAAGTAAAGATAAACATGTTCTATTTTCCATTGCTTACTACTTACTTACTATCCATCGTCGTCCTCATTGACATTGGCTGCCCGCACTCTGCGATGACAAATGTCCACCCATTCCTTTCATCTGTTGATGGCATCAAATAACACTCTTCCATTCAACTTTGTCCATTCTAGGATATTTATTTTTAAAAATATTACTAGCCCAGGTCTTCCCCTTCTCATTTGCCCTCATTTTCCCCTGTACTACATCTTTCATTAGGGTGCATGGGTTCGGCATATGTGACCGAAAAAACTGAGTTTAAAAAAAAAAAAAATTCCCTTTATTCATCCCCAAGGGAAATTTGCCTTTAGGGTCTATTCCAAGGGAAGACTGGAATAGCCCAGGCGTCAGCCGCAGTGCAGCGCCGCAAAGTGAGCTAGGCGAGGTGACTTGCTCAAGGCCACACAATGAGGCAGGTAATCGAACTCGGTACCTTTTGGGTAAGAAGCAAAGACCGTAACGCTGAGCCAACGGTGCCCCTTAATTTGATACATTTAATGGTTCTGGCATGACCCTCACTCTTCCAGTATGCTGTATTTTCCAGTGTTTCATTTGTTTTTATTGCTAAAAAACATAATTTAATTCAATTCAACAACAACCCCCCCC
>NW_027625159.1:0-7336 GCF_034508935.2 Berghia stephanieae
AGGGGGGTTTTTTTTTTGGGGGGGGGGGGGGGGGGGGCCCCCTCCCCATCCTTCCCCAAAAATAAAGGCCAAAAAATTCCTCTCTTTTTTTTAAAAAACCAATAAGGTTTTGGTTTGTCCCCCAAATTTTTGCCCCCCCCCCGGTTTTTTTTTCCCCCTTTTCCCCCTTTTTTTTGTCCCAAGTGGGCCCCTGAAAAGGTTTCTTCTTTCACTTAAAAAATTTGGGGGCCCCGTAAAAAGTCCCCCCCCCAAAAAAACCCTTTTTTTTTTTCCAAATTTTCCCCAAATATTGTTCCCCCCCCCAAACCAAATTTATAATATATTAAATTTTTTTTTTTCCCCCCTTTTACAATAAAAATTTCCCCCCAAATTTCCTCTTTTTTTCGAATTTTGGTTTTCCGGTTTAAATCCCCGTTTTCACAACCCAAAAAAAGGATAATTAAAAAAAAATCCCCTTTAAAATTTTAAAAATTCCCATTCCCAAAAAAATTTTTTCTTTTTTTTAATGGGTTTTAAATCCCTTTTCTTGCTTGATTTAATTTTTTTAAATTTTTTTTATATTTTTTAAAATTTAAAAAAAAAAATTTAAAAAATTTTTAAATTCCCTTCCAAATTTTTCCCCCAAACAAAAAACCCCCAAAAAAAAATCTTTATTCCCCAAAAAAAAAAACAAAAAACCACCCCAAAAAAAAAGCCAAAAACAAAAACACCACAAAAAAAACACTCAAATACTAACTAAACTACTTCTCCTCTTAAAACAAAATAAATTCATTTTTTGAAATTTTAATACAAATAAAAAAATTAAAAAAAATAAAAAAATAAAAAAATTTAAAAAAATTAAAAAAAAAATAAAAAAAATTTAAAAACACCCCATTTTTTCCAAAACCAAAAAACCCTAAAAAAAAAAAAAAAAAAAAAAAAAAATAAAAAAATTTAAAAAAAAAAAAAAAAAAAAAAAACAAAAAAAACAAAAAAAAAAAAAAAAAAAAACAAAAAAAAAAACAAAAAAAACAAAAAAAAACCCACAACAAAAAAAAAAACAAACTTTCAAAAAAAGGGTACCTAAAATCTTCAACACTACACTTTTTCTGCTCCCTTGAAAGCAAGCATGGAACTTTTCCCCCTTGAAGAGTTTTGGCACACCCTGATGCCAAAATTACCCAAAAAAACTTAACCACCATCAACACGTGAAAAAAGGAAGGGATGCCTTTGAAAAAAAAGCCCCCCTTCCCACCAACCAAATAGGATAACAAAAAATTTATAAAAAAATAAACCTTGTTTTTAGATTGAAATTGCAAAAGGGGTTTTTTTATATATCTCACAACATCCGGGCTGCCGGAAAATTTAATGTTAAAACCCCCAAAACACGAAACTACGTGGCAAAAAAACGTTTTTTTAGAGAAACAAAAAAAACGTCAAAACCCTCCTTTTTTTAGTTTTTTTAACCCCCCCCATTTTTTTGAATAGTTTTCTCACTAAATTGTTTTTTTTGTTGGGTGTTTTGTCCCCTTTTTTTTTTATCGAACTTTAAAGCAACAAAAAAGTCCCCGATTGAAAAATTTTGTTGAGACAAAAATCATTTTAACTTTTACTAAAAAAAAAATAACAAAGAGCTGAGGTTAAAGTCCAAAATTTCCCCTTTCCCCCCATAGGGGCCCCCTCTTAAAATTCCCAAAAAAGCCCCCTTAACATGTTCCCCCCCCCCCCAACCCCCCTCGCCCAGTAAAAAAATTTGTGTTTTTTTGTAGCCCCTAAAAAATTTAGCAACCTTTTATTTTTTTTGGGAAGAAAACTTTCCCTTTTGGTATTTTTTTAAAATTTTTTTTTTTGGTCCCCCCCTTTAAAACCCCAATAATAAAAAAATGAAGGGGGGGGGAAAGGTTTTTTTTTGTGGGGCACAGACCAAAAAGTGTTTTTCCCCCCCCCCTCCCCCCCCAAATAGAAAATAATTTTTATAATAATTTAAAAAAATATTATTATAATAAAATATATAATAATTTATTTAAAAAATAAATATATTTATTTTTTTATTATTTTTTTTTTCAAAAATTAAAGGAAAAAACCAATTTTAAAAGACATTTTAGCAAAAACTTCCCCTTGGATAGAAGTGCTGGGGGGCCGGTTTTAAAACAATTTTTTTTGGGTTTTTTTTTCCCCCCGTACCCCTCCAAATGGTAAAGTGGGGAAAAAAAAACCCAAAAGGGAAAGAAATTAAAAAATAAAAAATTACCGAAAACATCCCCAAATTTGTAGTTTTTTTTTTTTTAGAAACTATGTTTTTTTTCCCCTGTTTAAAAAACCATGACAATTTAATTTTTCTAAAAAGCTTAAAAAATAGGTGAACATGTTTTGCAGGTTCCCTTTTAAAAACCGAAAGCAAATTTTTTTGGACTTGAATAACATTTTTTTGTAATGGGCCAAAAATCTTTTGGGTTTTTGAGAGAAAAATTCCATTACAACAAAGAGTTTTATAACACTTGGGGTTTTTTCAACCCTTTCAAAAAAAGGGAAAAACTTTTTTTCCAATAAACTCAATCTTTTTTAACACCGACATCCCCTTCGAAAATTTTTTAACCCCCCCCTTCCTTTTCCACCCCACAGCAAAATCGTCACATTTTTTTTTCGATACAAAAATCCCCCTTTTTTTTCTTAAAACAGATTTATTTTGTACATCAAAAACTTTGAAAATGAAAACCCCTTTTTTTGATTAAAAAAAGAACAAAAATTGTTTTGTAAGAGGGCTTTCTGAGTTTTAAAAAAAAACAATTTTTTTCTAATGGGTTTTTGCCTGCCCCCTTTTTGGGGAAAAAAAAAACTGAAAAATGATCGTGGAAAAAAAAAAAGGGGTTTTTAAAAACCCCCATTTCATATAAAAGGTGACAAAATCCCCGGTTCCCAAATTTCCCCCATCCCCTTTTCCCCCTGCCGCGGTTCCTGAAAGGGGGCCCCCCCAAAGGGTGGGGTCCCCCCATCGATCCTCCCCTGGCGCCCATTTTCCGAACCACCGCAGCGGCTTTTCATGGGCCCCCCCCCCCTTCAACATGCCCCATGGAAAAAAATCAAAAAAAAAAAAAAAATTTAAGATTTTTTTATTCACGCGATTGGGGTAAAATACCCCAGTTTTTGTTTTTTTTCCAGATACATTTTACCAAAAAACAAAAATTTTTTTTAACATGTCAACCCGTACTACAAAACTAAAATATACTACTACTACTATCTAAAATTAAATACACACTACTACCTTTTAAATACCCTTCTATACTACTTCATAAACCCACTACACTATAAAACTACTACTTTACTACTAAATACCTTTTTCTACTACTACTACTAAACAAAATACTAATACTACACTACTTACCCAAAATACTACTACTTTCTACTACAAAATATACTAAAATTAACTACACTACTAAAGAAAAATATGATAACAAGAAAAAAAAAAATGGCGAGGAAATTTTTTAGATGAAAAATAATGAAAAACGGAAAGATGGGTAAAGTGATGGTGTTAGAAATTGGGGAAAAGGGGATGATTTTGAAAAGGATGGATGCCTTTTATGAAAAAAGGGGTGAAATGATGAAAACCCGAAAAACTGAAAAGAGGGTGATGAAAAATTTTAAAAATGATGATTGGATGAGAAAAAAATGAAAAATTGAAAAGAGCTTTTGATTTGGTGAATTCAAAACCCCCAATAATAAAAACACAACCCCTCATCACATCATCATTCCCTCCCCTCATCACACCCTGATATTTAACCTTTTGGTGGTTTTAAAAATGAAAAAGTGTTAAAGGGAAAAAAACCTTCCCCCCCCCCACAAACCTCTGCCCCCCAAACAGACTTACCATGACGATTTAAAAAATCCAACCACACCAAGACCGTGAAAATATACCTTTTAATCCAAAGGCCCCAAAACCCTTGAAAAAAGCATCTCAAATGATAAAGATTTTGTTTAAAAAATTTTTTCCATTAACCCCCCAATATTTTTTCCTTTTATCATAAAGGCCCCTTTTATGGAGATTTAAAATCCCAAGTCCCGGGGAAAAAAATATGAAAACGGATTAAAAAAAAATAAATTTTTAAAAAACAAACTGTGTAAAAAGGAAAAAAAAAAAATCTCGATGAAATTTTGAAAGCGGGGCCCCTAAAAAGGGCAGGGTGTCCCCCCAGAATGTGAAAAAACAAGGACACAGAAACCTAACTAAATGTTCCCAGGGAAAAAAAAGAGGAAAAGAAAAGAAAAATTAAAGTAAGGTAGTAAATAAAGTAAAAGTAAAAGTAGGTTAGTAAAAGTAAATTAAATAAGTAGTACAAAGAGCAGCCCGCCAGCCAAAACAGCTAGCACATGAAAGGAGTTGGGGTGGGTAGTGTTATTGTGAAAAAAATGTTAAAAAGTGGGGTGGGTGGGGTTGGGGGGAAAAAGTTAATAGTTTGGGGGGGGGTGGTGGGTAAAAAGTAAAGTAAATAAAGAGTAGTAAGGGAGTAAAAGTAGTAGTAGTTAGTAAAATTTTAAAATTAAAAAGTAATAAAAAATTTTTGTTTAAGTAGTAGTAAGGTAGTAGAGAATAAAGTAGTATTATTTAAGTAAGTAGTTATTTGTAAGTTAGTTAAAAAGGAGAAAAGAAGAAAAAAAGAGAAAAGGGAAAAAAAAAGAGAAAAAAAAAATAGAAAGAAGGAGAAGAAGAAAAAGGAAAAAAAAGAAAAAAGAAAGAAGAAAGAAAAGGAAAAAAAGAAAAAAGAAGAAAAAAAAAGAAAAGAAGAAAAAAAGGAGGAAGAAGGAAGAAGAAAAAAAGAAAAAGAAAGAAGAAGAAGAGGAAGGGGAAAAAAAAAAAAAAGAAGGGGGAAGAAAAAAAGGAAAAGGAAAAGGGAAAGGGAAAAAAAAAATTAGTAAAAAAATTTTTTTACAAGAGGGCTCGCTTTTCAACCCCTGATTCAAGAAAAAAAAACAGAGTTTTTCACTCTAAAAAATTTCAAAAAAATTAAAATTTTTTTTAAAAGGGGGGTTTTATTTTTTTTAAGGGGAAATTTTTAAAAAAAAAGGCCTGTTAAAATTACCCGTTTTTTTTTTCTTATCAGGAAGCCACTTTCAGACAAAAAAAACAAATAATGAAAACCCCCCCCCCCCCCCCGAAAAAAAAAAAAAAAAAAAAAAAAACAAAAAAACCTTATAAAAGCGACAATTTCCCCAAAGCACAGAAAAAACTTGATAAATTGGAGAACATGAAGGAAAAAATTTTTTTATGCAGGGAAAAGGAAATTAAAAATTTAAAACCCCTTGGGCCTGATTAATATGTGGAAAAATTTTGGGTATAAAATTTTTTTAAAAAAAAACACTTAACTTTATAAAAGACATCCATTACTTTCCCTACTCAAAAAAAATGCATAAGAAACAGATAAAAAAAAAAAAAAACCGAAGTATAAAAAATTTTCCAAAGCAAAAGCTGCTGGGAAGAATCACACCAAAAGATGAATGTTTTTTTCAAAATATTTTTGCCCCGGCCAAATTTTTGAAAAAAAAGCAACGGTAAAATTCCCCCCAAATTCCCTTCCAACCCCGTTTTTTTATTTTTTAACTTCGTTTCCCAGGGGTTTTTTCCCAAACAAGAGTAACACGGAAAAACATCGGGTTCCGAAAAGGGAAAGTTTTTTTATAAAAGAAAAAACAAAAATATAAAAAAAAAAGTAAAAAAGTGTTGTCCCCGGCTATTTATTTTTTATAAATCCCAAAACTCTTTTTTTAAGAGGGGTTTTCAAAAAAAAAGAGTTTTTTCTAGAGAGTAAACCACTTATTTTTTTATCAAAAAGCGTTTTTGGGAAAAAGGGGTACCAATTTTAACACAGCCTTTGGGGGGTGGGGAAGTTTCCCCCTTTTTACAGAGACAATGCTGTGACCCGCCCAGGGGACCCATTTTGCACTGAGTAAAACGTGATGACATTTATAAAGCAAAGGACTTTTTTCAAGCATACAGAGGGTCGGAAAACTGTGTCCCTTTTTCATACCGTAAGAACATTAGCCCGTAAAAAAGAGTTGGGACAGCAAAAACAGAATTTGCAAAAACATGACCCCCAAAAACTTTTTTTGAAAAAATTATTAGGTTTGCCAATAAAATTTTTAAATAACTAGAAAAAACCCCCTCCAAAGTGTTAAAAATTTTTTTTTTATAAAAATTCAAAGGAACACGAATTTTGAAAACAAAAGAAAACCCAAATTGACAAAAAAGAGGAGTTTAATTAAAAGGGGTTTTTTTTAAAATTTCTGTAAAACTTTTTTACAAGGTAAATTTTTTGTAAAAAAAGTACCTAAACCCCCATCGTGTATAGATACTCCAAACAATTTTTTTAAGAACAGTCATTCCTTGAAGAACTTTTTTTGCCCCCCCCTATAAATGCCCCCTTAAACCCCCCGAAAAACGCTTTTTAACAATTTTGGCCAAAAACCTTAAAACCTTTCCCAAAAAAGGAAAACGAAAATTTTTAAAAGACCCTCACTCGTCAAAAAACCCCCTTTTTAAATCGGGAACTTTTAATGTCCAAAAGACACCATTGGGTTAAGATTTTAAATTTCACGAACAAAAAATTTCCAACCCAAAGGGGATTTTAAAAAAAAGTCCCCAAAAAATCCCCCTTTTTTGGGGGTCCCCCCCTTGTTCTCCTAATATGAAAAAACCGATAGGTCCCCCTATTTTGAAGTTTTAAAAAAAAAAAAAAATCGGGGAAAAAAAAAGCACAAAGTTTTTTCTGTCCCCCTTTCAGGAATCTAAACTATACCGGATTGTCCAGAAAAGCACACAACCAAATTCTTACATTCAACGCAACACTTTTCCCCCCCCCCCCAACTCTAAACCTTGGACATAAAAAAGACATCCACTTTGTTGAATCCATGGCCCCCTTTTCCCCTTTTTAAATCAATTTTTTGTTGTTTGTGTAGCTTTTTTCCGTTTTAAAAAAGAGCAACTGGGCAGGACAGAACCACTGTGGCCCAGGGAGGAGATTTTAAAAACCCTTTTTTTGCCTGAACAAATACTGCCTCTCCCCTTTAATTGAAAAAAAAAAAAAAAAAAAAAAAAAAAAAAAAAGAAAAAAACCAAAAAAAAAAAAAAGAAAGAAAAAAAACGAAAATTTATATAGGGGTTCTGAAATCCCTTAACAAGGAAAAATTTTTTTTGTATATAAAATTTTTAAATGTAGCGATCACTTTTTCCCCCCACACAAATATAAAAAAATATAATATTTAAAAAAATAATTAAATATAAATATTTTTAAAATATAAATAATAAATATTTTTATTTGACAGGTTTTACCAAAATCATGAAAAAAGGGTTCCTGCCGTTTTTAGC
>NW_027625160.1:0-7337 GCF_034508935.2 Berghia stephanieae
TTATTGTCATTGGTTTTGATCAGCATGAGCGTTTGGATGATGAAGTGAAATTTTGTCGCTCCAACCTCAAGAACCCAAACATGAACTTGTCGGGATTGACTATTATTATTCGTTTTATGTCATTTTCGACTGTTGAGTGAACAATGAACACAATCAAAATAATACCACCGAATGTCAAAACAAAGACACACAGGAGAGAAAAAAAAAAAGGGGGGGGGGGAGGGTAGGAGTGTTCATAAACGAAAAAGAAAGTAATTAAAAACGCACTTAGGAGGATCCAGAATGAAGAAAAGGAGGCGTCGACCTTCCTTATTTTTTTTTTATCACGGAGTTGCCAATAATCATTTCATACTAATTCAGACCATAACGAAAAAGTAATCCAGATTTTAAAAAAAAATAAAAATATTCCAAATTTCCAATAAAATGTCTTTTTAAAATAATTGAGATTTTTTACATAGCAATATCCACAAACGTGCTAAAAAGAGCTTTACAAGGGGTCCCTGGCACAACACAACATTTATCATGGAGGACGTGATATGACCCCTGTTAGGCGTTATTAAAACTTTTTCGGACAAAGACAACATATTAACGGCCAGAGAATGTGACTAAAGACCTTTTTGCAAGTACTCAACTATGCGCCAAATGAGGCTCAAACCCAGGACCTTCCTATCCTAAAGCGAGTATCATACCACAAGACTACATGACATGGCCACACTTTCTCTAGCTAACGTAATATCTTGAGACATAGAAAAAATCATCAACAAGAAAAATGCTTATAAATGTTTTTCTAAATGTGTTTTGTTGCAGGAAAGATATGTAATTTTTAAAAATTTCTTACAACCAAATAATCCAAAAATAATCCAAAATATCCGAACTTAAAATGACAATCCAAAGACGTCAACAAAAAAAGAAAACGAAAAAGGGCGGTTGGTTTAAAAATAATCCAACCTGGCAGCCCGAAAACAATCGATTTTCAATCAAATCTTCAAACATGATGTGAATTTGACATTTTTTTTTAGTCGATAAATGACTACGAGTGAATGCCACTCCATGTAACATCGTCAGAGACCCCAATTTGACTTCATCGTTTCATCCGCCCTCTCTCTCTCCCCTCTCTCTCCTCTCTCTCTCTCTCTCTTTCTCTCTCCTCCTTCCACACACACACCCCTCTCTCTCTCTCTCTCTGTGTGGTGTGTGTGTGTGTGTGTGTGTGTGTGTGCTAAACTATGTCTTTTGATTTCTTTAATTCATGATTAAAAACAAAAAAAAACAAAAAAAAAACAACCCTTGATTATTCCCTATTCCAGACAACATTACGCCAAAACTTTGGATTTGATGTGATGGTGTGAGACGGCAACAATTCTTCTACAGCCCAAAGTAGAGGTATGAGCTGAGTCAGTGTGATATGGGCAAAACAGAATTTCTTCTGAACTCTTTTCTATTTCTTTATCAGTTTCCACTCCCTGCCTACATTGTATCGTCCTCCCCTCTGTATGCGCACGCACATTGGAGCCCGAATAGCCCCGGAAGGCTATTCAGACTCGAGTGCGCAGTAAGAAAGCCAGTGCCCCGATTGAAATAGGCTTCAACAGTCACTTCCTTCCTTATGACGCGTGGTAATTAGTAACACGGGCTCTAACCTATCGAACAATACCCGGCGAGCATAAAAGCGTATCCAGAGGGGAAAAAAAATAAATTTGATAATGTTTTGACTTTTACACATTCTAATCACAAGGCATATGAAAAGTTCTAGCCAGCATGAAGAATAAAAAGTAATGATTTTCTTTGTTTAGAACCAAGATGGCCGCCGTTGCCGGCGGCGTGACATCAGACTACTGAATCCAATTGTCAAAACGAATTATCATAGATATCACCGAGTCAAGCTGACACAAGATGGACAGTAGGGTAAAAAAATGTTAGTAACATTCTAAATCCTAAAACAAACCAATCATAGTATTCTACGATGTAATAAAATAAGAATTTAAATATGAATATTCGTTTGTCGAAGTGAGCCACAACGTAGCCGTCGTTAACTTAACGATGGCAGTTAACGACATGGATAACACAGACGGTAGTCTGTGGTTAACGATGGGTACGGTCACAGACTGTTCCAAGAAATAGTACGTCACTTGTATGTGTTTACGTACTCATGGAAAGTCAACAAAAGTGTTGAGGATTTATGGAAGACTGTTTATGGGTTGCCTTGTGAGAACATCTCTCCAAATGACGCTGGTTATGTTTACAAAGGCTAATAATAGAATAATGAAATCCAAGACGAAATATGAATTTTAAAATAATATTCGATATCGATGTTTTCTTCTTTTGAGTAATAACTGAAAGCGTGTGTGTGTGGTGTGGTGTGTGTGTGTGTGTTCTGTGTATCTGTGAGTATGTTTGTGTATTCATAAATATGTGTGTATGTGTCTGTTTGTCTGTGAGTATGTTTGTGTATTCATAATATGTGTTGTGTGTGTGTGTGTGTGTGTTGTTTTGTTAGAGCTCTTAATAATTGTCATACTTGTAACTATAATAAAGATTCTACATGGATTAAAAACAATAGCGTGATATCGTGAATTAAGCTGACCCGGTGAGATTTTTTAAAAAAAGGTTTAAACAGTATAGACCAAATCAGTTCCAATGGTCAATTTAGTGGACAGCTGATTGGTCATTGAGCTGTTGTTTTTCAAATATGCAGTTGTTTCTCGGTGTTTATCTTATCTTACTAAAGGCTTAGTAGGAATTATCCTTTAAATGCCTTATACAATATAATTAAAGAATCTCATAATATAGCTTGCACTGTATCATTCACAGACAGTTTTACACAACTTTGAATGTCAGGAAAAATGTACCAATACGGCAATGTAAAATCGAAATGAATCATAAATGTACAAAGTTCATAGTACAATGATATATTAATAACAAAAATAATCATGAAAGCAACGTCTCTGATAAATTATGATTTTACATTGTTTTAGAGGTCATTTTAATGGTCAACATTTACAAACCAGTCTAAAAAATCATGAAATTAATGGAAACAATTACATCCACATGACAATTTAAAGTTTAAATGATAAATAAATAAATTGATAAATAACGAAATAGACAATCAAACAAATAAATGAATAGATAAATAAATAAATAAATAAATAAATAAAAAAAATAAAAAATAAATAAATAAAAATAAATAAATAAAAAATAAATAATAAACACTTAAAAAAATTCAATTCAAAAATAATCTTGATTAATTTATTTCTTCTTCTTCTTCTTTCTTCTTCTTCTTCTTCTTCTTCTTCTTTTTCCCTTCTTCTTCTTCTTCTTTCTCTTCTTTCTTCTTCTTCTTCTTCTTCTTCTTCTTTTTTCTTCTTTTCTTCTTCTTCTCTTTCTTCTTCTTCTTCTTCTTATCTTTTATTATTATTTTTTATTATTATATTATTATTATATATTATATTATTATATTATATTATTATTATATTATATTATTATTTATTATATTATTATATTATTATTATTTATTTATTATTTTAAATTATTATTATATTATTATATTTTATTATATTATTATTATTATTATTTATTATTATTATATTATTATTATTATTATTATTATTATTATTATTTTATTAGTATTTGTTTTATTCATCAAAATCTGGATTTGGTCAACTTGAAAGTTTCTAGATTCAAAATTATCATAGAAAGAAATTTAACATAGAGACTAGTGATGAAAATAGGCTATACAAGTCTCAAATTGCAAGTCACATTTCTTTTATTTTGTTTGCAATTGGAGACAAAAATACGTAATTTTTTGGGAATTTAAAAATTTCACAGTAAATTAATCAATAAATAAATAAACAAAACAGCGGAATGAAATTAAATTAGACGGTGAACACCGCTGAACCGGATTATATATTTATTTATTAATATAGTAATAGTAATATATTTGATTCACAGTTCTCACACAAATGATTTTAAATATCGAAAACCTTCCTTTCCAACAGAACCCGGAAGACGACGATTTTGATAAATTCTTCTAAAAATGAAACGGGCTTTGATCTATGTTGCTGCAGGATGTTACTGGCACTATAGCATGACCACTTGGAACTGATTATACCACAGAATGTGTGAAATAATGAAGACAACAACAGAAAATGAATACATTATACAATCAGTCTTCATAGGGACCTACTGATCCATGCCTTGGTAAGGATGTGACCATTATGTAAGATAAAAATGCCACTTTCATGTTACCCAAGCATGTATAAATGCAACAAACACAGTTTGGAATATTCAACCTTGAATCATCTAAATTGAACGAGTACTTGGTTTCTTTTAAAGGACAGATTGTTGTAATTGTCAAGCCATGTTGATGAAACTGTTGTGATAAGATGATGATGAGGTGATGATGATAATGATGATGATGACGATGACGATGATGAACAAATACATAGTTGAGTCCTTGGAAAAGACTCTTCATTCACATTCTCTCACCATACTCAGGTGTAAAATGAGTACCTGGCCGTTAACAGCGTTGTCTTTGTCCGAAAAATTGTAATATCGCCTAACAGGCGGCATGTCCCGTCCTACATGTTAAATGTTGTTGTTGACCAGGGACCCCTTGTAAAGCGCTTTAAGTACATTTAGTGGATAGTGCGCTGTATAAAAGCTCAATTTATTTAATTTATTATTTATTAAATAAATAGATAAATAATAAATAAACAATAGAGACATTTTTTGGGAAGAAGTTGAATAACCTAAGCGTCGACCGCAGAGCAACGCCATGGGCCAGCTAGGCGAGTTATTAAGACCCCACAACGCAGTGGAAATGTCCGAACCTTGTGCCCTTAAGTTACGAAGCGAATACTACAAATACCAACCAGCCCCATTACTAACGACAACCACGACGACATCGATGATCATGATGATGATGATGATGATGATGATGAGGAGGATGAGGAGGAGAGAAGGATGTGATGATGATGATGATGAGATGATGATGAGAGGAGGGAGGAGGTAGGAGTAGGAGGAGAGGATGATGAGATGATGATATGATGATGATGATGATGATGATGATATGATGAGATGATGATGATGATGATGGATTATAAGGAGGAGGAGGAGGAGGAGAGGAGGAGGAGGATGGAGGAGGATGAGGACATGACCTGGATTTGGTTCAACTTGAAAGTTTCTAGATTCAAAATCATCATAGAGTGGTGGAAAGAAATTTAACATAGAGACTGGTGATGAAAGGCGATCATTTTTTTATACTCTTCTATACGATAAAGTAAAAACGGATACGTTATTTTTTTCCAGCATCAAAACACATGGTCCCGGTAACAAATGAAAAGTGTTCATGCATAAAATCGTGTATTTAATCACTCGGCGTTCTGCTTTTTAATTACTTCATAACCAGTAAGATATTAATAGATCAAGGGTTAAGCACAGCTCACAACAGGCTTTCTAAATAATGTACTATATCTAAACATATTTTCTTCGTGTTATTTAAGCTATCTTAAAGCTATATCCACATTGGGCGGATAGTTACCGCTAACCGTTAAATAATCACGTGTTTTTGATGCTGGACAAGTAACGTAATCCGATGTTACTTTGTAGTATAGAAGAGGATAAAAACTGATCGCCTTTGTAAAAAACACAACGCTATTTGTGTCCTCTTCACAAAGGACTCAAACTTATTGCTTTAATCTATCTGATCGCTTAACGTTTACGTTCTAGGATAGGAACAAGACAATCGGCTTTTTTTGATTTTTGCGCTTATGAGTTATTCGAGAAGTGTTGAAATTTTTACACTCATGTTTTTTATTTTTATTTTCAAGCATATCTAGTTGACGATAAGTCGATTAACACAAACTTAATGATTCAAAAGTTGAATGAAAATTTTAACTCAATTTCTATGTTTTACTAAACAATAGATTTTCGACTTTGTACGAAACTCCACTGAGCTTTTATTTGCGCACGAGAGACATTTTCTTCTTTAAATAATTGTATATTGTCGCTCACTATATTTTTTCCCAATGTCACGAACGGAAAATGGTTCGCATCAATTTTAAGAATTTGATTGTATTCAAAGAGGAGCTATCGATTCATGCCATTACTCTCACTTCAGTGTCATTCTCACTAACCAGGAGATTGATACGCAACCCAGTGCTAACAATAGCGCTTTTTTCGTTTGGGGTTTAACGAAAAAAATTTTTATTTTCCAAAAACACACACGGTCCCCAATCCTTGCTCATAAACCACCATGTCAATTTAAATCATGAAAAATTTGGGGTGACTTTTTCCCTGTTTTTCGGAGTTTTTATTTTGGAAAAAAATCCAATTTTGCCAAAATATATTAAATAAAATTTTTGTAACCTCAAATATTTATTATCACTCGCACGGGGGTTTAAATTTTTAAAGGGGGTAAAACCATTTTCCCCTTTTTCAATGAGGTATAAATATTATTTTTTAAAAACCTTTAAAGATTTCCCCTAAAACCAATTGTCCCACTTAAAAGCAACCTCATTATCCACCGCCCATGATGTTTCATTTTAAAAAAACAAAACACTACACACTTTTCTCCCGCAAATTTATTTTCAGGTGGACTTTCGAGAGGTCGCTTCATGCGGGGAAAAAATTTAAACTTTTCTTTTTTTTTTTTTTTTTTTTTCGTGCTTGATTTCACAACTGATTTTTAAGTCTTTATTTTACAACACAAATTGGGGGAATTTTTAATTCTAGGTATGAACCCCCAGAACCATCACTTAATTTTTCACAATAACACGCATTTTGGTCCTCTCCCCCGTAAAATGACAGAATTAAAATACTACCCAGTTTGTAAAATCTTTTCTCTTTTTTTATTTTTTAAATTAAGTTTATGATTTTTTATTTTTTGATTTTTCTTTATTTGGGATTTTTTGTTTTAAATAATTTGGTACTTTTTTTAATTTTATATCACTGGTTGGGGAAAAATGTAAAGTTCCCAATTTAACACCCCCCTTTTTCCCTGATTATCAGCACGCCCTTTTTATCTTTTTTACGTTTTTTAAATTTAAATTTTTGCTATTCATAGCTGCCAAATATTTTTTTGATTTATTTTTAGTTTTGGGTCTCAGGATTTTTTTTTTTAAAACTTAGTGCTAATAATAGATTTTAACACACTTGGGGGGGGGAACGAAACGGGGGAGGGGGGGGGGGCCGGGGGGGGGGGTTTTTAACACAACCCCACATCATCGTTTCCTCATCCCCTTTTTTTTTGGGGTTCAAAAAAACTGATTCTCTTAGACGTGCTTTCACATGTTTCTTTCTGGGAGAGATGTGCCTGGGTCCCCGGGGAAAAACATTAT